>NW_028253543.1:0-244170 GCF_964263255.1 Lissotriton vulgaris
TGCTTGCAAGTGGTTTGAATACAATCCACGGTGGGTAAGGGGGGATTTGGGCCTACTTTTACTTTCAAAGTACGTTTTGTCACCAGTTTTCTACTAGGCCTCATTTTTTGAGATCTGATTGGGGGTCTTCTACATTTTTGCGACTGGCTTTAGTAAGGGTCTCGGTGGGAGCACTGCTGGGAAGGTCTAATTTTGTTCTAAAACACAGTTTACAGTACACCTAGCTTGAGGGGAACGATCCGCTAAATTAATTTGTCCATACTAATTTATCCTTCAAAAGGAGACTCAGACAGAGTACGCACTTTCAAAAATATTGTACTGTCTATTAGGAAACTCAAAGTGTGACTTTTTGCACTACACAGCGTACATACCTTATATTTATTTGTCAGTGGTGTTCTAATGTCACTTCCTGTTTTTCCATCAATAATTACAGGCCGGGTTTCAGTCTGTGCAATGGGAAAAAAAGGATGAAGTCAGGGTTCACATTAGCGAGCCGCAATTTCAAAATAGGCCAGCCAGGCAGTGGACAGGGTGTCTTCTGGTCACCAACATTGATGGACGGAGCGTCAGCTGGAATGGAGGAGTGCCGCTAATAAAAGGAATGGTTTGATGCGTGCAACTTACCAAATTCAACAACAACATACAGATACAGTATCCGTTCTTTTCTAATTATCTTTTAAGTAATGTTATTGCTGTGAACTTCTATGAGTGTGACTCTGCATTTCTTGGATCTCTCTCTGCTTCTAAATTGATCCCTACAGCCATTCTATAGGTTTTACTTCGGCTATTTTTTAAACCTAATTTAATGTAAGAAGTGTTTCTCTGAGTGCAGAGATAGGCAAGTGAAAACGCTGCAGCCTTGTACTGTCGCATTCTGTCATTCACAGTTGTCGAAAGTACTGCTTACTTTTCAGTAACCATGCATGCAGTAGTGCATGCACTTCCTTTATGTCACTTAAAAGATTTATGGTTAGCTTTGTACCCAAAGATTTCTTTATCTTCAATTATTGTTTGTCAATGCTGTGCTTTTTTTTTCTTCTCTCAAAAAGACTTTCCCAAAATCCCCCATTCCCATCCATTTTCCAAACCCTAACCCTCTTCCCACGGGCTGTGTGGTTTTGATTGATGTGTGACTAAATGACAGCAATAATTCCACACACTTGCTGGGGAGGATAAGGTCATAGCAACAGGCTGGTGAAGAAATCCGAGGATATATTCTATTCTTACTCAGCTTCACACTCAGTCATTCTTGGCAAATGAAAGCAGATTTTCATGTGCGCCATCAACTTGATAGAACATCCTCCTCCTAGAAGTGGCAAATTATTATGCTGCTGTGTCCTTCATCTTCAGTACTATTTCTTGTAGTAGTAGCCAATGTGTGGTTGGAGAGCTTTCTGTCTGGTCGATTCCAAGAAGTTAGGCTGGGCTCCCATAAATCCTTTCACAGGGAGCTCAACAAGGGAGTGCCACAAGGCTCTTGTCTAAGCCCCACACTTTTCAACATATATGTGGCCCCCCTCGCCAACTTAGCAAGATCTTTCGGGTTCACCCCGTGTCGTACGCTGACGACACCCAACTCCTTTTTCCCTTTAAAAATCTTACACCTGCAATAAAAAGATCTTTTGCAGATGGCATGAGAGCCATTGCAGAATGGATGTCATCAAACTATCTGCAGTGTAACGTCGGGAAACCGAGGTCATGCTGTTCGGGCAAGCGGCAACACACTGGTCAACTGACTGGTGGCCCCAAGAACTAGGCCCCGTCCCCATTCCCAAGAGCACGGTTAGAAACCTGGGAGTGTTACTTGATCAGCAACTTACATTTAAAGATCATGTAAATCAAGTTGCCGGTACCTGCTTTTGGGCTATAGGGATGCTAAGACGAGTCTTCCCCTACCTACCGGACCATTATAGGAAAACGCTGGTACAGGCTCTTGTCATCAGCAGGGTGGATTACTGCAACGATCTGCTCCTTGGAGCAAACGAGGAACAACTCAAGAAACTGCAGGTAATCCAAAATACAGCAGCAAGGATTGTCCTGAACGCTCCACCAAGGACTCCCTCCTGTCCCCTACTGACCAGACTCCACTGGCTCCCAGTGAAGAAACGAGTCCAGTTTAAAACTCTATGTACTATCCACAAGAGCATGATAGGGGAGGGCCCTAAATATCTGACTGACATTTTCCAGCCCTATACCCCAGGGCGCTCCTTGCGCTCCAGCAACCAGCAGTTACTGAAGGTACCTAGAGTTAAGAAGACCTGGCAAGGTGGCCGTGCGCTGGCCCATGCCGGACCAGCACTCTGGAACTCACTGCCTCCAGAACTAAGATCCCTCACCAGTCACCTGATTTTTCGGAAAAATTTAAAAACATACCTGTTCCCCAGTAACTAATTGCCTCTCTTCCACCACTGGATACACCATTATACATCATTTCCTTTGCAGCTACAGCGCGGAGATACCCCTTCGGGGGTCTATACTGGCGCTTTACAAGCATATAAAAAAAAATAAAAAAAAATGTGAAAGAAATTCAACACAAGTACTAGTTATACTTTCAATACTTTACCATTTGTTAGGCTACATTGTGGCACTGTTCTAGTGTACTGTCACCTGCTATATTCTCTAGCGTACCGTTCTAATGGTACGGTAAGGACAAACAAGGTTTCATTTTCTTTTTTTTGCAGATGCTGCAACTGCCACTGTGTAACACCACTAGTACCAACGCAATGATGACATTTCATCCGCCCAGGATTGCTAAGCTAAATTGCCATTTGCCGTGCCACCAGCCCTGTGCCTAGCCCTATTTCCAAACACAAATTACAGGTAAGATAAGCATTTGGGGGGAGGAAGTATAATGAAGTATTAGGAGAGACGAGAGACTGACGCTAGTACTAGTAAAGTCCTAGGGCTATTGAATTCACTTACTCTGTGAGAGGCACTTAGTTTTGAAAACATTTGGGCAATTAATTACACAACTTGAATCAAGATGCCACTTAAGTTTCACCAAAACAAAGTTACTGTTAAACCCCCTCCCACCAGCCTCAAAAGCAGTAAAAAAAACATGTATGCTAAGATAAAGTTTAAAGTATATTTATATCCCTGACAAAAAAGTAATCTCCCACAAGACCCAACCCACCCCCACTCCCTAACCCCAACGAATGTCCGTGAAAAGTCCAAAAAAGTGAAAAAACCCAACTCCCAATTCCCACCCCCCAGAAGTCTTCAAAAAAGGGGCAAGGGACAGTCTCCTCCTACTGCTGGCTGCTGCTGTTTAATTTCCGGGCCAGGTCGGAATGCTCCTTGCGGAGGGTCTCGAGCAGGATTTTCGTGTTGAGCAGCTCCTGCTCGAGGTAGGAAACCCTCAGGGAAAGGCGGTGCATGCGTTTCTTGCAACTGCTGTGGGGGGCAGCTGATTTCTTTGCTCGGCGGTGGCGGGTGGCTGCAGTACCCCGGCTCCATACTGCTGTAGACCAGCGCTGACTGGGTGACCCAGGGAGCGCGGAGGAGGATGCAGCTGTCCCGGTAGATGTTGTGGTAGACTGCGTGTCCCCCTCCTCCTGGGCCACCAGCAGGCGATATTCAGCGACAGTGGCCTCCAGGCTCCGTTGCCGGGCCCGTCTAGCCAGGTCCTTCCGGGTTGGTTTGGAAGGAGCATCTATATGAAGAAAGAAAGACATAGTCTGTAACTAATTCTCTTTAAGATTAACAAAAAAAGATTCAGCAGAAAGTTGTGTTGCAGTAGAACTAGCAACTTGCAAGTGCAGTACATAACTATTGTGGCCAGTATCTATCTAACCTCCCACTTCTTCACCCTTGCTCTGACATTAGTGGGAGTTTAAGGAATCAATTCTACGAGCACTATGGACTCACTCCATTAGAGTTGACTATGACAGTACATCAGTCTTATTCTTCTTCTTCTCTCTTGTTTAGCAAAATTGGTATGTTAACTTCTGCAAGCCGGCATAATGCCAGCGCAGTCAACTTGCACCCGAGAAAAACAGACGCCCGCCATGATGAGTGAGACAGACTTGCGTTATTGTAACATTCCAGTACATGCAGGTAGTAATGCTCTTACTTTTCTATTACTGGTGGCACTGAGAATACTCTGTTACAAGGGCTACTGCTTAATTAATTTAACTTTCACCCTACAGTGCCAATGAATAGAAAATGAAAATGAAGAAGATAAATAATCTGATTATCTATCACTGCACATGGTATGTACTACATATGAGATGACTTTAGGTGCTTTGCTTTTTATTGAGTGAACAGTGATACATCCACACATGAATGACCGAGTTCTACTAAACTTATTAACAGAGGTAGTGAGTGGCCATCGTAATAGCCGGATATATGCTGTGCTTGCAATACAAACTACTGCTACTATTCATGGTAGTATTCGGTCAAAATTACAACTTCTTTTCCTTGCCTTTCCTACACTGGGACGGACATGCGGGTGCTCTTCAAAGTAACACTTAGTTCATCCAGTGACCGTCTACTCTCTCTAGATACACATATGCTATCTAAGGTTCAGATAGTACCATGATCCAGGCATCCATCCATTTAAACTATGGGGCAGATTAGGATGCGGGAAATCCGCAGCGGACTGAAAAAGACCCCTGCCAGATTAGGATTGCTGGGGGATCGTTTTTCAGTCCGCAGCTTTTCCGCCGCGGTCGCCTCCTGTCCGCGGCAGAAAAGCACTAACATGGCTGGCAGTGTCTATCAGACACCGCCAGCCATATTAGGATGTCTGGAGGAACATGCCTTTACACAGCGGCATTTCCGACGTGCAAAGGCATACGTATTTTTGTTTGGGGGCCCCCTTTGCGGGCCCCCAAAGGTGAAGGGTGGTGGGGGGTGCACATGGGGGGTTCCTATGGTACCCCCCTGCATTTGCCTGCACAAAGCGGCAGGCACCGCGCGGTGCCTGCCGCTTTGTGCATGCAAATGCACAACTTAAATTTTTATCATTGAGGCGGGTGCTGCTTCAATCAGCACCCGCCGCAATGATAAAAATACAGGATGTGACCGCCAGGGTGGCAGTCACATCCTAATTACCACGGAGGGACCACCGCTGCCCCTGCGGACGGTTCCTCCTACTCTATGGTGGCGGACGGACTCAGGTCCGTCCGCCATCATAATAGGCCCCTAAATGTCAATCATTCTTCTTCATGTCTCTTATCTGGACAAACCTTACGTTTTTTTCACGGGGAGCAGCACACTCTGCAGTCTGCAATCTCAATAAGTAAGGAATATAAGAGCTTACCACTGCCCGCCACTACTGTAGCAACCCCCACAGCAGTTTAGTCCGGCACTTGCTCTGCCTCCTCCCCAGGTCTTCCCTCCACCTCCGCGCTGGGCCCAGCACCAGATGTTCCACCTGCAAAGTACATTTAAGAATGTTAGATGTCATAGACATACACCACTGACTAGTATTTTGTCTAGGAATGAAGAAATGGGAATACAGAAACCAATCTAATATTTTGTGACTGTCTACTCTAAAGTAAAAATGTCCCTTTTTCCAGGAAAGGGTGTTGTCTTGCAGCATTATTTGGCACAACTGATGAATGCTTGCTTTTTAACATGCACCATTTTCCTCATACCAGCCAGAAGCTTCACTTCTAAGAACAAATCATTAGGACGAAGGGACCAATGATTCAGCACCAAAAAGAAAATTGAAAGTTAAAACCAGGTGAGGGCTCGGCTCGCCCACAATAAATGTGTGAAATAAAAAATGAGTATAAGCACTTTTCCATTTTTAATCAACCATTTATGTTTTATGACAAGCTTGATTTTAATAAATATTTTTACTTTTAATAAAGCTTTAAAACTTAAATAGACTCTGGGGTTTTTGGTCATGATTGAATGAGCAAAAGGTTTTGCAATTTGCAAGCATGAGTCCGTGCCTCTGACACTTCTGGACTCTGACTCCGTACTCTTGTCCTGCGTTGCATAATCATCATTGGGGATCAATCATCGATGAATTTGGGAGCTAAATGACTCTGCCACACTATCTAGTCAGTAAGGAGATTGGGGGTTCTTCAAAGTCTGATATCACTGAGGTATGTGGAAAGTCTACCTGCGCCTATTATAATTGATAAACAATGCACTATTTAGTGTCCATAGTTCTGTTTGTGCAGATTTATCCCTGCAACAGTAGTAGAATGGATTGTCCTCCTATCCAAACCAAAAGTAAAGTAGTATCTTATTCTTTCTTGGTGGTCATTCACATTTTTATTGTTGGCAATTGTCAAAGCATAAACATTTAGAAGACTTGAAAAGACATTATGGACAATCCCAGAGGACTGCACTCAGTGCATAGAGCTATTGCTGACTAGAATGGAAGTCCAATGGAATTGCCAAATGTGCAATCTTACTTAACTACACAGACAGACTAATAAGAATAATCTAGTAATACCACAGGGAGTCATACTCGAGGCAGGATAAGAATTTAGATACAGTCTACAAGAAGATCAAAGACGATTTAGAAAAAATGGAATGAGGAACGCTAGGAAAAAATAGGTACTCTATATTAAAATTAAAACTTACCGGGGCCAGCAAAGGAGCCCTCGTCTGACCGATCCTGGCCTTGTTTAGCAGCAGCAGCCTCCTCCAATGCCCTCTTGCCCCTGGGGGGAGCTGATGTACAACATGAAAGAAAGAAAGACCAGAAAACATGGATGATATTTGTCAACCAAATCAAACATTTCAAAAGAACAATAACAAAATATTTTGGCGAAATAGCAAATGGACAAGTATTCCACAGGATATATTGACCTATCTCATGTGGTCTACTACGATATTAGTATTGCTTGATTTGCGGACCGTCGACTTGGAATGTTATGTAACTCACTAAACAAACTACTAAAAAGGTTCGCCTAGGACTGGAAGGCAGCAGTCCGCAGCACGCTAAGTGACAAAGTCCATCGTGATTGCAGATCAGCGACAACACTAAAAGTTTTCCTACTACATTAACCAGTCATTAAAATACTCAAACTATCAATCCACCACCACTATTTCTTCTTATCGCCATGTGTACAAAGGAAGGACTGGACTTGAGTCTGTAGGGGCTGATTTAGAAGCCCCTTGCAGCTCTTTTTCTCCATTGTTTCGTGACTTTTGTGACGCAACGGCAGAACAAAAGAGGCACCATGGTGCGGCGTATATTAACAACGTGACGCATATGGGAGATGCATCACGTTGTAAAGCCCTGCGCCATCAGGGGGTGTTCCGGCGCAGGAACGCATCCTAAAAGTGGCTGAGGGAAATCTACAAGATTTCAATCAGTCACTTTGAGGACAATGATGCGTGACTTAAACCCTGCGCCTGCTTGAAGAAGATGTACGGCTTGACGCTGCATTGGGGAGATAGGGCATCCCAGAGCATTGCTGGAGCTGCACCATCGTTGCAACGCAACTCCAGCAATGCGTCGACTTTACGGCACAGAAGCATAACGCTTCGGTGACGTTTTGGGCCCATGGTGCACCGCATTGTGAATACGGCGCACTATGGGTGGTGGTGGCATGGCGCACAATTACTGGCGCATCCCTGTTACTTTGCAGGGATGAGCCGGTAATTAAAAATCTGACCCTTAGTGTCTAGCATTACACAGTTCTTTAAACTACACTCATGCATAATTTCACAGGCCAATGAAAGGAACACAAAATCAAAAACAAATAAGCATAGTAGCAGCGCTACTGAGAAGGAGAGCAGTGCACCTGAAATGCACAGAAGATTTTGAAATATAATTTACCTACAATGTAATCAGCAGCATTATTGCTCTTGGTAAAAAACAAAAATTTGCAAGATAATAACACACAGAGCAGGAGAAAACAGAGTAGTAAAGAAATAGCTACTACTACTCACCAAGCCCGGGGATCTCAAGGCCGAGCAGGTCGAGCAGATCGCGTTCCCGGTCCAGAAGATCCGTCCAACGGTGGGTGGCCTGGTTGTAGGTGCACCGGACCTGAGAGTTTTGGTACATGGCCCGGCACACCTTCTCCCACCGCTTCCGGCGCTCCTGGATCCCGTACCCGCTAGCGATTCTGCCGCCTGCCATGATGATCCTGGGGAGGCGGTGCTGAACATAAAAAACTAGTGCGGCCACCTCCTTCGCGCTGAAGATCTCCCGGGCTGTAACTGTCTCCCCCCTCAAAATGCCCGCACGGGAGCCGGGCATGGGGTGCGGGACCTTTCCCCTTCTCAGGATGCTTTCCGGCTCCCTATACCATGGTCTGGGCAGAAAGGAAGCTAAATAATAAAGAAGAAATCGAATAGGGAAGAAGAAAAGAAAAGAGTTTAAAAAAGTAGTTTAAAATTAACCAAAAGTAGCAGAAAACACAAAAATATAAAGCTAGAAAAATAGAGGGATAGATAATAAGTAAAATAGATCAAAAAAAACTTCAAACAAGCAAAGGATGGCAGAGATTCAGAGAGGATACATAAAGCATGCCCAGAACCATAGCAATGAATGAGAAACAAGATGGCCGCGCCCGTTCACGACCGCGTGGGTAAGTTTGCGCGAGATTTTCCTCGCGATCACACGCGAACTTGTACTAGCGAGCCGCACACTTTGCGAGATTACACATCGTGCCCGAAAACGGAAATACGTCATGCAAAAAAGATGGCCATGCCCGTGAACGACCGTGAGGGTAACTTTGCGCCGTTGCACTACAAGCGGTTTGCTAAAACGCACAAAACCTTGCGAACTAACACACCGCCAAAAAACAAATCGCATATTCGCACGAATTTGAGGCTTCCAAATTCGATCTCGCTCAAATTCGCACGCCGTGAATCCCACGAAATTGCAGAAAAACGAGGTTTGCAAAACTGAAAGCACTCAGCAGGTGCAAAAGTTCAAACTCATCATTAGTAACCATTCCCTGTAGTGCTTCCTGAGGGGCCCCTCCAGAGTTCAGTTGCCTACTTGCAACTATTCTATGACCCTGCTCTGATCCTCACAGCAGGCTCATAGAATAGCTACAAGTAGGCCACAAAGGTCCTGGGGAAAAAAATTGCACTGCAACAGAAAGCAAATTACAGATAAGGAAGCAGGTGCCAGACTGGAAGTTTAAATTCAGTGACACATTAATAAATCAACCCCAAAATGAATTCATGTCAGTTGAAGCAGGCAGGTGTGCTTGCTTTTCCCACTCATAATCTACAGTGATGAACCAGAGGGTGGCAGTGATGTACCAGAGGGTGGCATGGGTGAACCAGAGGGTGGCAGTGGTGAAACAGAGGGTGCTGTGATTGTGAACCTGTGATGATGAACCAGACGTAGAAACAACATAGTCGCTACTGTTGCGAGCTGACAAGTAAGTTCGCAATTGCGAACTGGTACAAAACCCTCGCGAACTGGCAGAAACCCTTGCAAACACAAAAAAAATCCACAAATTCGCGAGAGTTCGCAGATTTTGCGGATTGCGAATTCACGAATATGCAAATTTGCGAACGCCAGATTCGCAAAATTCGCCCATGCTTAGTAGCCATCTTGCTTGTGATGTTTGGCCACCTTGCTTGGGAGGCGTTTTTGGAGGTGGGAGGCCTGTACTACTACTACCACCATGCCCCCTGGCCCACACCCCTGCCGCATGGATCACTCCCTCCCACCCAGGAGCAGGTGTCAGCCATTGCACTGTTCCCCCTCACTAACAGGTAGGAAGCCATCTTCACTAGGAGGTCTGTTTGGGGGAGGGAGGTTTGTTTCATGACTCCCACCATGCCTCCTGGCCCACATCCCAGCAGCATGGAGCACTCCCTCCCACCCAGGAGCATGTGTCAGACATTGCACTGTTCTCCCTCACTGCGGAGGACCACAACAACGAACAGCAGAGCCAGTCTCCATCCCCGGTACATAGACTCTCGGATAATGACTCCCAGGACAGTTTGGACGATGAGCTCCAGGCCGGCCCATCTGGTGTGCCACAGACCAACAGGTCCCAAGACCCCATCCTCCCCACCACCATGTCTGCTGCAACAACAACAGCACAGCATACCCCTGCAGTCACGGCCTCTGCCAACACCTATCACCACCGCCACCACCACCACCACCAGTACCACCAGTACCACCTGCAGCACCCTCCCTGTCCCAGGGGATGACCAGGCCACACCAACAACTGTGGAAGGCAGGGAGAGGGTGCGTGGACCCAGAGTGGTGAGGCAACAGGTCCGTGGCAGCAGGGCAGGTGTGAGGGCCAGGGTCACCACCAGACCTCGGCAGGAGTGGACACCATCCCTGGATCACTTCACCCGAGTTGTGGAGGCATACCAACAAGTCCAGGGACAAAGTGGCTGGTCTGATGAACTATTACGGGAGTGCATCCTGCTGATGACGTCCATCGACAACCGCCTTGGACAGATGGTTGACCTCATGGGCCAGCAAGTGGCGTTACTGAGGGACAGGCCAGCGTCCCAAACAAAACCTCCGCCCCCTATGTTGTGCTACAGGATGACAGTGCACCATACTCCCCTGTGGTCACAGAGAGGGGTGAGTCCTCAGAGTCAAAGCACCAGCCACACACCAGTCACTGAGCCAGCCCTGATGGCAACCCTTTTCCCCACTGCATTGACTCTTTGGACTGTCCTTCCCCGCACTGCCTTGTGAATGGCACATGTCTGTTGGACTGGGTCACCACATCCATGTGGTCTCTACTCTTGCATCTCATCTACTATGACTGTCAAGTCACTGCTCCATCACCACCTACATGTGAAAATGCCTGCACCCCTCACATGTTAACTTTGTAAATAAAACACCTTACACACTACAATTTATGCAGTCTTGTCTTTAGTGCTATCTTGACTGTGTCCAAAATGTCCATGATGTATACAAAAGATGTACATTATGTAGGCCAGGATGACTCCGTAGCACCTAGGGAGACACAACAGAACAACAGTCACTGGCATCAGTGTGCTATCATAGATATCACACTACACCAAACATCAACATAACTGCACAGGCAGACAACACAATGTGCAGCAAGTGTCAGCAAACAGAGACCTGCATATGGTCACATATGAAATGTCACTGCCACATTTTCACATACAGGTCACTCCACATGTGTCTGTCTGTTACATCCACACATAGCCCTTCACAACAACAGCAACCACATCAAACAATGTACAAGTCGTACCTCGTCACCCACCTTCAAGTGAAGTAGCGATCGATGAGCTGTTGGTGCAGGTCAACTCCTTCCTCCTCTCCACTGTCCTCATCACTGGACTCAGGTCCTTGAGCAGGAGGTGGCCTTGGTTCCTCACCATCGTCCATGAGCAGGAGGATCCCCTTGTGGATGGCCAGGTTGTGCAGCATACAGCATGCCACAACGATCTTGCAGACCTTAACAGTGCACCTCCTGTCCTCTCAAGGCAGTGCAATCTTGACTTGAGCATGCCAAAAGTCTGCTCGATTACACGTCGGGTCCTGCCATGGGCCTCATTGTACCGGACGTCACCCGGGGTCCTGGGATTCCTTAACGGGCTCAACAGCCATGGCCGACTGGGACATGCCGAGTCAACTGTGAATGACAAACACCCATTGCAATGTTGCACAGCCAGAGTGCAGCAGGTAACACACTACACGCCATATCAGTAGGCATACTCACCCACAATCCAAGCACCCTCGGGATGCAGATTTTCCATCTTCCGTGGCACCATGCTGTTCCTCATTATGTACGAATCATGTGCAGAGCCAGGAAATCTTGCACACACATGGGAAATGGTCATGTCCGCAAGGCACACCACCTGCACATTGATAGAATGATAATGTTTACGATTTCTAAAAATCTGCTCAGTTGCCTGTGGTGGCACCAGACCTACATGGGTGCAATCGATGGCACCAATACCATGGGGGATGCACCCAAGGGGATAGAAATCACCCTTCACAGTGGACAATTCTGCTCCCCTAGGGAAATGAATGTAGTGATTCTTATATTGCATCATGGCTGCAAGAACATCTCTCAGCACCTGGCTGAACATGGGCAGAGACATCCCTCCAGCGCTGGCCATGGTCTCATGGAAGGAACCAGTTGCAAAAAAGTGGAGGGCTGCCATTACCTTGAATAGTGGTGGCAAGGCTGCAGGTGGGGCTCCAAAGGATCACACATGGTCTTCAGTGTTGGTCTGTCGAGGCGGAGTTTCCGAATGATTGCAACATTCTCCATGTCCTCCACCACTGTCAGGTGATGTAGGAGATTTGGCCTCCTGCTAGTTGAGATGAAAATGTGCAAATGTCAGTGACAATAATCATGAGATGGCCACAGCACTTACCATCAATGATGTCATGGAAAAACAAAGACTGCCCTGAGGGATGCATGGCACACCAGGTTACATGGGTGGCCATTTGAGACACACAGATGGCACATCTCTCCACTAACAATACACAAGTGCCACAAACAACCCATGGGTCAATGTGAATGCACACATACTGTACCACACATTTCACAGGTGCACGCCTGGTGCTGTACCATCCGCCATTGTGTCTAAAATGACCATGACTGTATCATACCCATCTGCTGTACCTGTCACACCTCAATGCATCACGTAAACTCTGCACACACCCACAACACAATGATCACAGTAGCCGGAAAACTTTCAGTTGTGTGCATGAGCTGATGTGAAAGCATCAGTCTTGTACGATACCATACAGTGAGACAAGCCTTGACAAGGTCAGCACTGACCCACAACACATTGATTTCTTCAACATCATTGACACCAGCTTAAGAGTGTCAAGCATCATCAACCATCAAAAGCATAAGTAAAATGGCAGGGACCACAGACCAAAGTGCATCAAACAGAACGTGCGTCCATCTGTGGATGATATGGGAGAATGGCATTGGGTGTACAATGTTGTGCCCTTCACCATGTTGCTGCTGTGTACTGATGCAGTGTTCACGATGTACATAGCCATTAAATGTTACAAATATGGCGGTAGCTACCGCCTGGCCACAGCGGTGTGACACCAGCACCACCCCCTTCACAAGTGCGGTAGCCATTGGCTTGGAGACATGTGTGGAATCTGGCTGTGGGCATGCTCCGCCACCCAAAAGGCGGTAGCTATCGCCTGGCCTTGGCGGTGTGACACCAGCACCACCCCCTTCACAAGTGTGGTAGCCATTGGCATGGAGACATGTGTGGATGGCTGTGGGCATTCTGCACCACCCAAATGGCGGTAGCTACCGCCTGGCCACGGCGGTGTGACACCAGCACCACCCCCTTCACAAGTGTGGTAGCCATTGTCATGGAGACATGTGTAGATGGCTGTGGGCATGCTCCACCACCCAAATGGCGGTAGCTACCGCCTGGCCACGGCGGTGTGACACCAGCATCACCACCTTCACAAGTGCGGTAGCCATTGGAAAGGAGACATGTGTAGATGGCTGTGGGCATGCTCCACCACCCAAATGGCGGTAGCTATCGCCTGGCCCGGCGGCGTGACACCAGCACCACCCCCTTCACAAGTTCAGTAGCCATTGGCATGGAGACATGTGTAGATGGCTGTGGGCATGCTCCACCACCCAAATGGTGGTAGCTATCGCCTGGCCACGGCGGCTTGACACCAGCACCACCCCCTTCACAAGTGCTGTAGCCATTGGAAAGGAGACATGTGTAGATGGCTGTGGGCATGCTCCACCACCCAAATGGCGGTAGCTATCGCCTGGCCCCGGCGGTGTGACACCAGCACCACCCCCTTCACAAGTGCTGTAGCCATTGGAAAGGAGACATGTGTGGATGGCTGTGGGCATGCTCCGCCACCCAAATGGCGGTAGCTACCGCCTGGCCACAGCGGTGTGACACCAGCACCACCCCTTCACAAGTGCGGTAGCCATTGGAATGGAGACATGTGTAGATGGCTGTGGACATGCTCAGCCACCTAAAAGGTGGTAGCTACCGCCTGGCCATGGTGGTGTATCACCGCCATGGAGCATTGCCTACAGCAAATGGCAGCGATGATCGCGGCGGCATGATGCAGATTTGAAAATCGCGGCAGGTGTGCATCGCCACTGCGGAGGCGGTCATTGGATGCTTTTGAAAGATGCACCATCGGGGTAGCGCACCCTGGGCCCCCGCGGTGCATCACCGCCATGGAGCATTGCCTACAGCCAATGGCAGTGATGATCGCGGTGGCATGATGCAGATTTGAAAATCGCGGAAGGTGTGCACCGCCAACGCAAAGGCGGTCATTGGATGCTTTTGAACGAGGCAGACCTGGACAACCAATTGTTGCAGCTTTGCAGCTTACAAACGACACCAGGGGGCTATAAATCTGTGGAGTGAGCCTCACATTTCTACTGCTCACAGAGCCTGTTGCCTGGGACCCTCTCCTGCTGCTGCCTCAAGAGCCTGCTGTCTGGGACCCTCTCCTGCTGCTGCCTCAAGAGCCTGCTGCCTGGGACCCTCTCCTGCTGCTGCCTCGAGAGCTTGCTGCCTGGGACCCCTCACCACTCACTTCCACAACAGGTGTTCCATGTCCACAGGGATGGCAAGGACAGAGAAGATCCGTGCCAGTCCATTCACAAGTGAGGAGCTTGAGGCCCTTGTGGACGAGGTGCTGGCACAGTACCCAAGGCTGTTTGGTGGTCCCAATGTAGTGGTAAGTCACAATGAAGGTAGCTGTAGGGCAGGGGGGTGTCAGACATGTAGTTGTGCTGCTTCAGTATATGCATGAGGGTGTGGGGTTGTGTCAAACACTCACAGACAAGCTGTCTCCAGGGCGAGGGAGTGTGTCTGTCCCAATGTCACTCTTTTACATGCCTGTACTTGTATGTGTGAGTGGGGAGTGTTACATTGTCAGCCATACAGAGCCACCGGATGTTAGCCATGTAGGTGCCAGGACAGTAATTAATTGTGTGAATATTTGAGTGTGCCCCTGTTGTCCGACTCAGTGTGACCCAGAGAGTAGGTCCAGTGCCTACCCACCCAAACGAGAAAACATCACCAGACTTACATGCTCCTTGCTCCAGTTCCTTCACACTGAATAGTAGATATGGCCCATCTGTGCACTGTATAACTGCACACTTACACACATCTGTCGATGCATATTGTGTTGATGCATCCTGCATTTGTGAGAATATCATGAACCCTCTACGCCCCAATATGTGCATGCAATCACATCTGTTTGGGCCATGCAATTGCCCTAGTGAGGGGTTCCCCAATTTTGGAGGGAGGGAGGTTACAATTGGTCCTGAGTCTGTGTCTTGCTACTGTAATGATAGATGTCGGTACCTGACACTGTGTAACTGGTCATTTACCCTTCTTTTTTCTCATACCTGCAGCCCAAGGTACACCAGCGTAAGGCCGTGTCGAGGGCCATTGCAGCAAAGGTGCAAGCCCTGGGGGTATCCAACAGATGATGCACCCACTGTCACAAGAGATGGGACAACATCAGCCGGCTGGCAAAGCAAGTGGCAGAGATGACCTTGGGGATGCTACCACGCACAGGGCATTTGGCATGGCGCAGCATGACTCCACTGATGGGCCGCATCTTGGCAGGGACTCATCCAGACCTGGATGCACGTCTGAAGGAGCATCGCCAGCAAGGCAGGGGTGGTGAGTATCTGGGGAGGGTGCCTTTTGCTGAGAGTGGATGCATGTGTACAGGGCCTGTGGCAGCGGTGACCCATGTGATGTGTGTGTGTTGCTGTGCTGTGCTGTGTAATGTGAGTGGCTGCTGTGATGTTTGCTTGTACCAGGCATTGGGCCACCCTGGCCTTACCGTATCATACCT
This sequence comes from Lissotriton vulgaris, assembly GCF_964263255.1. NCBI lineage: Eukaryota > Metazoa > Chordata > Amphibia > Caudata > Salamandridae > Lissotriton > Lissotriton vulgaris. The sequence continues at coordinate 15,722 of NW_028253543.1, forward strand.
ATCTGCTGTACCTGTCACACCTCAATGCATCACGTAAACTCTGCACACATCCACAACACAATGATCACAGTAGCCGGAAAAGTTTCAGTTGTGTGCATGAGCTGATGTGAAAGCATCAGTCTTGTACGATACCGTACAGTGAGACAAGCCTTGACAAGGTCAGCACTGACCCACAACACATTGATTTCTTCAACATCATTGACACTAAGCATGGGCGGAAAATCCATTCCGCTCGCGGATTTTGCGGATTTTCGGGAAATTCGCAATCCGCGAGATTCGCGAATCTCCCGCAAAATCCGCAAATCCGCGAGCAGCGGATTTTGCCCGCACTGCTCGCACTGTTCGCGTGAGTTCGCGCCCCGCGAATAAGTGCAAAATTGCAGAAATACGATTTTAGCAAAACTGAAAGTAACTACTTACCAGGTTCAAAAGTTCAGGCTCATCATTAGTAGCCATTTCCTGTAGTGCTTCCTGAGGGGCCCCTCCAGAGTTCAGTTGCCAGTTGAAACTATTATGTGACCCTGCTCTGAACCTCAGAATAGTTACACATATGCCACAAAGGTCCTGAATTACAGCTAAGGGAGACAAGCAGGAGCCAGGCTGGAAGTTAAAATCCATTAATCAGCCCCTAATTCATTATTGTCAGTTGGGGCAGGGCAGGTGTTGTAACTAATTTTGCAACAATGAAAGCACTTAGCAAGTGCAAAAGATCACTAATCAGGGCGCACTAAGGAAGCAGGTGCCAGCTAAAAAAATATTCTGTGACACATTAATCAGCCCCAAATTAATTCAGGTCACTTGAGGCAGGGAAGGTGTGCTTTGCTTTGCCGAAAATAATGTACACTGGACAACCAGAGGGTGTGGTGATGAAACAGAGGGTGGCATGGGTGGGCCAGAGGGTGGCATGAGTAGTCAGAGAGTGGCAGTGGTGACAGAGAGTGGCAGTGATGAAGAAGAGTGTCCCAAACAGGCTGGACGCGTAGAAACAACAAGTTCGCAAAACTTGCGACCCGACAGGTAAGTTCGCAAATTGCGAAATTGTAAAAACCCTCGCGAACTGGCAGAAACACGGGCGAACACAAAAAAAAAAAAATCCGCAAATTCGTGGGAATTCGCGGATTTTGCGGATTGCGAATCCGCAAATCCGCAAAATTCGCGGATTGCCAATCCGCAAAATCCGCTCATGCTTAATTGACACCAGCTTAAGAATGTCAAGCATCATCAACCATCAAATGCATAAGTAACATGGCAGGGATCACAGACCAAAGTGCGTCACACAGAACGTGCGTCCACCTGTGGATGATATGGGAGAATGGCATTGTGTGTACAATGATGTGCCCTTCACCATGTTGCTGCTGTGTACTGATGCAGTGTTCACGATGGACATAGCCATTAAATGTTACAAATATGGCGGTAGCTACCGCCTGGCCACAGCGGTGTGACACCAGCACCACCCCCTTCACAAGTGTGGTAGCCATTGGCATGGAGACATGTGTGGATGGCTGTGGGCATGCTCCGCTACCCAAATAGCGGTAGCTACCGCCTGGCCACGGCGGTGTGACACCAGCACCACCCCCTTCACAAGTGCTGTAGCCATTGGAAAGGAGACATGTGTAGATGGCTGTGGGCATTCTGCACCACTGAAATGGCGGTAGCTACCGCCTGGCCACAGCGGTGTGACACCAGCACCACCCCCTTCACAAGTGTGGTAGCCATTGGAAAGGAGACATGTGTGGATGGCTGTGGGCAGGCTCCGCTACCCAAATGGCTGTAGCTACCGCCTGGCCACGGCGGTGTGACACCAGCACCACCCCCTTCACAAGTGTGGTAGCCATTGGAAAGGAGACATGTGTAGATGGCTGTGGGCAGGCTCCGCTACCCAAATGGCTGTAGCTACCGCCTGGCCACGGCGGTGTGACACCAGCACCACCCCCTTCACAAGTGTGGTAGCCATTGGAAAGGAGACATGTGTGGATGGCTGTGGGCAGGCTCCGCTACCCAAATGGCTGTAGCTACCGCCTGGCCACGGCGGTGTGACACCAGCACCACCCCCTTCACAAGTGTGGTAGCCATTGGAAAGGAGACATGTGTAGATGGCTGTGGGCATTCTGCACCACCCAAATGGCGGTAGCTACCGCCTGGCCACGGTGGTGTGACACCAGCACCACCCCCTTCACAAGTGCGGTAGCCATTGGCATGGAGACATGTGTGGATGGCTGTGGGCATTCTGCACCACCCAAATGGCGGTAGCTACCGCCTGGCCACAGCGGTGTGACACCAGCACCACCCCCTTCACAAGTGCGGTAGCCATTGGCATGGAGACATGTGTGGATGGCTGTGGGCATGCTCCGCTACCCAAATGGCGGTAGCTACAGCCTGGCCACGGCGGTGTGACACCAGCACCACCCCCTTCACAAGTGCGGTAGCCATTGGCATGGAGACATGTGTGGATGGCTGTGGGCATGCTCCGCTACCCAAATGGCGGTAGCTACCGCCTGGCCACGGCGGTGTGACACCAGCACCACCCCCTTCACAAGTGCAGTAGCCATTGGCATGGACGCTCCCCTGTCTCCCTGCCGAGACGCGGTATCGTTGCTCTGTGCCTGCTCTGTGTGTCATTGTAATTTCAGCGCCTCAGTTGCTCTGTGCCTGCTCTGTGTGTCATTGTAATTTCAGCGCCTTGAATTTTACTGCGCTAACGTTACTTGGTTGCCGCTTGCTGGCTTGCTCCATTTCTGACCTGCAGCTTCATTAGGCAATATCCCCCGGCGCCCTGCTCTGCTCCCCCCTCCATTTGTTTTTGTTGTTGTTGTTGGGCTCCGTGTGCCTTCCCTGAGCTCACCCGCCTCCCAGCTGAGCCGCCCTCCCACTAACTATTTACAGCGCTCACGGACCTAGAAGCGCTGTGATCCCTCATCGCTCCTGCCCTGAGAGGTCGCTCCCCTGTCTCCCTGCCGAGACGCGGTATCGTTGCTCTGTGCCTGCTTGTGTGTCATTGTAATTTCAGCGCATCAGTTGCTCTGTGCCTGCTCTGTGTGTCATTGTAATTTCAGCGCCTTGAATTTTACCGCGCTAACGTTACTTGGTTGCCGCTTGCTGGCTTGATCCATTTCTGACCTGCAGCTTCATTAGGCAATATCCCCCGGCGCCCTGCTCTGCTCCCCCCTCCATTTTGTTTTTGTTGTTGTTGTTGGGCTCCGTGTGCCTTCCCTGAGCTCGCCCGCCTCCCAGCTGAGCTGCCCTCCCACTAACTATTTACAGCGCTCCCGGACCTAGAAGCGCTGTGATCCCTCATCGCTCCTGCCCTGAGAGGTCGCTCCCCTGTCTCCCTGCCGAGACGCGGTATCGTTGCTCTGTGCCTGCTCTGTGTGTCATTGTAATTTCAGCGCCTCAGTTTCTCTGTGCCTGCTCTGTGTGTCATTGTAATTTCAGCGCCTTGAATTTTACCGCGCTAACGTTACTTGGTTGCCGCTTGCTGGCTTGCTCCATTTCTGACCTGCAGCTTCATTAGGCAATATCCCCCGGCGCCCTGCTCTGCTCCCCCCTCCATTTTGTTTTTGTTGTTGTTGTTGGGCTCCGTGTGCCTTCCCTGAGCTCGCCCCGCCTCCCAGCTGAGCCGCCCTCGCCCCTCCCCCTTCCCACCATCCATATATGACAGTAGCTAATGCGCGCAGCGTCCACGCGCAGCGTTCGCGCCGAAGGTGCGCCAAAGGTAAGCCCGTCTACGCCCGTCCGTGCCTGGACCGCGCCCAGCGCCATACCCCCTGGCCCCTGTACCACCCTCCCCCCCGCATTACTTATGATTCCACCACCCTCCTAGCCCTTAACCCCGGCCGCTCCCCCAACTGCGCCCAAGCCGCTCCTGGACACACCCATGGACCCTTCTCTTGCAACTCCTGCAAGTTCGACGGCACCAAGAACAACTCCTCATCTACGAACACACAACAGATATCCGACCCCAACCACCTAAAATGCATCCTTCTCAACACCCGCTCAGTCAACAGGCACGCCATCGACCTCTGGAATGTACTAGACACCATCTCTCCGGACGTCGCCTTCCTAACAGAAACATGGATGAACGCCTCCTCAGCCCCAGACATCACCATTGCCATCCCGGAAGGATATAAAATCATCCGTAAAGACCGGACCGACCAAACAGGAGGAGGCATCTCTATCGTCAATAAGAACTCCATCCGCATCTCAACCAGCTCAGACCCCAATCTCGCCAACACTGAACACCTTCACTTTCAGATCCACATCGACCCCAAGACCACACTCAGAGGCACCCTCCTTTACAGGCCACCAGGACCCTGCGCGCAATTTAGTGAAGACTTCACGGACTTCATCACTCCTCACGCGCTCCCCTCCGAGGATTACATCCTTTTGGGAGACCTCAACTTTCACCTTGAAAAGAACAACGACCGCAACACCACCACCCTTTTGGACAACCTCGCCAACCTTGGACTTAAACAACTTGTCACTACCCCCACCCACATCGCAGGTCACACACTCGACCCTATCTTCACCTCCAGCAAACATGTCTCCTTCAGCCACACCACAGCTCTCCTTTGGACTGACCACAGCTGCGTTCACTTTACCTACAACAAGCCCACATACAACAACCACCCTCAACCCACTCTGCAAAGAAACTGGAACAAAATCACCATCGACCAGATCTCCTCTTCTCTTCTTCAAAACCCCCCAGCCCACTCCTCAAACCCAGACCAAGCAGCCACCAACCTCACCCAATGGTTATCCAACAGCGCTGACATCCTAGCACCACTGAAAAAACAACAAATCAAACTAGGCAGCAAGAAGGCCTCCTGGTTCAACGATGATCTTAAGAAATCCAAGAAACTCTGTCGCTCCCTTGAGAAGGCCTGGAAAAAAGACCCAACCACCAGCACCAAGGACGCCTTCAAAAACGCCACCCGCACACACCACCAACTGATCCGGAATGCCAAGAAAGCCGCTCTCAAGGACCGACTACATATCAACGCCCACAACAGCAAAGAATTATTCAACATCGTCAAGGAATTTACCAACCCCTCAGCCAACTCCAACGACATCACCCCCTCTCAAGCCCTCTGCGACTCCCTAGCCTCATTCTTCCACAACAAAATTGCAGACATCCACAACAGCTTCGACAACCAACCCAAAGACCAACCCACCCATCCCCCTGCAGGATCCTCAATGACTGGAAGCCAATCTCCACTGAGGACACCATCCGTCTGATGAACTCCATCCACTCAGGATCCCCCCAGAGACCCATGCCCTCACCACATCTTTAACAAAGCAGACTCCATCATAGCACCGCACCTCCGAGACGTCATCAACTGCTCCCTCAACTCCGCAACCTTCCCGGAAAGCTGGAAACATGCCGAACTCAGCGCCCTCCTGAAAAAACCCACAGCTGACCCCACCGAACTCAAAAACTACCGCCCTATCTCACTCCTTCCTTTCCCGGCCAAAGTCATTGAGAAAGCGGTCAACAACCAGCTCGCCGCATTCCTCGAAACAAACAAATCCCTCGACTCCTCACAATCTGGCTTCCGAGCCAAACACAGCACTGAAACCGCCCTCATCGCAGCAACAGACGACATTCGAACTCTACTGGACAATGGAGACACAGTCGCCCTCATTCTCCTCGACCTCTCCGCTGCCTTCGACACGGTCTGTCACAGCACCCTTTTACAACGCCTCAGAAACGTCGGAATCCAAGGAAAAGCACTAGAATGGATCACCTCGTTCCTCACCGGAAGAACCCAGAGAGTCCGCCTTCCACCATTCAAGTCAAAGGCCACTGAAGTCATCTGCGGCGTACCACAAGGATCTTCACTCAGCCCCACCCTCTTCAACGTATACATGAGCCCCCTTGCGGTCATCGCACGCCAACACAACCTCAACATCATCTCCTACGCCGACGACACTCAACTGATCCTATCACTCACCAGAGACCCTAACACTGCCAAAACCAACCTGCATGAAGGAATGAAAGAAGTAGCAGAATGGATGAAGCAAAGCCGTCTGAAACTGAACTCAGACAAAACAGAAGTCCTCATCCTAGGCACCTCCCCCTCCGCCTGGGACGACTCTTGGTGGCCAGAGGCCCTTAGAAAAGCACCCATCCCGACGGACCACGCACGGAACCTGGGCATCATCCTGGATTCCTCACTTTCGATGAACAGACAAGTCTACGCCGTTTCTTCATCTTCCTTCAACATTCTTCGCATGCTCAAAAAAACATTTAGCTGGATCCCCACCGAAACTAGAAAAACAGTCACCCACGCTCTGATCACGAGCCGACTGGACTACGGAAACACCCTCTACGCCGGTACCACCGCAAAACTCCAGAAAAAACTCCAACGCATCCAGAACGCTTCTGCCAGGCTCATATTAGACATCCCGCGTAAAGAGCACATCTCTGGTCACCTGAAAAACCTCCACTGGCTCCCCGTCAATAAGAGGATTACTTTCCGGCTCCTTACCCACGCACACAAAGCACTCTACGAAACCGGACCTGAATGCCTCAACACACGACTGTCCTTCTACACCCCCCCGCCAGCTACGATCCTCCAACCAAGCCCTTGCCACTGTACCTCGAATCAACAAAACCACCATGGGAGGTAGATCCTTCTCCTACCTGGCAGCTAAAACCTGGAACTCACTTCCCACTCACCTTCGCCTTACTCAGAACCGCCTAGCATTCAGAAAGCAACTTAAAACGTGGATATTTGACAAGTAATTCCCCATCCTTTTTCAAGCGCCTTGAGACCCTCTGGGTATGTAGCGCGCTATATAAATTTATTGACTTGACTTGACTTGAAATGGCGGTAGCTATCGCCTGGCCACGGCGGCGTGACACCAGCACCACCCCTTCACAAGTGCGGTAGCCATTGGAATGGAGACATGTGTAGATGGCTGTGGACATGCTCAGCCACCTAAAAGGTGGTAGCTACCGCCTGGCCACGGTGGTGTATCACCGCCATGGAGCATTGCCTACAGCAAATGGCAGCGATGATCGCGGCGGCATGATGCAGATTTGAAAATCGCGGCAGGTGTGCATCGCCACTGCGGAGGCGGTCATTGGATGCTTTTGAAAGATGCACCATCGGGGTAGCGCACCCTGGGCCCCCGCGGTACATCACCGCCATGGAGCATTGCCTAGAGCCAATGGCAGTGATGATCGCGGTGGCATGATGCAGATTTGAAAATTGCAGAAGGTGTGGACCGCCACCGCGGAGGCGGTCATTGGATGCTTTTGAACGAGGAAGACCTGGAAAACCAATTGTTGCAGCTTTGCAGCTTACAAACGACCCCAGGGGGCTATAAATCTGTGGGAGTGAGCCTCACATTTCCACTGCTCACAGAGCCTGTTGCCTGGGACCCTCTCCTGCTGCTGCCTCAAGAGCCTGCTGCCTAGGACCCTCTCCTGCTGCTGCCTCGAGAGCTTGGTGCCTGGGACCCTCTCCTGCTGCTGCCTCAAGAGCCTGCTGCCTGGGACCCCTCACCACTCACTTCCACCACAGGTGTCCCATGTCCACAGGGATGGCAAGGACAGAGGAGATCCGTGCCAGTCCATTCACCAGCGAGGAGCTGGAGGTCATTGTGGACGAGGTGCTGGAACAGTACCCAAGACTGTTTGGTGGTCCCAATGTAATGGTAAGTCACCATGAAGGTAGCTGTAGGGCAGGGGGGTGTCAGACGTTATGTTATGTTATGTTATGTTATGTTATGTGGTTTTTATTTGGCGCACAGATGCTCCGGCTAAGGAGCGTCCTGGCGCCCGACAAGGCAGCTACACAACACAACTAAAAACAGCACAAACAAATAACTAAGGGAATAAAAACGTTTTCACAGCGCGACGAAAAGAAAGCAAATCGCTCATAGCGCGAATAGCCGGGGGTAAGGAGTTCCACAGAGCAGCGGCCCGCACTCGGAATGAGCGTCCACCTGCCCTGCTTCGCTTAAAGCGCGGTACCACGGCCAATTCGAGGTCTGCCGACCTCAGAGATCGTGCTGGAATGTAGTTGGCCATGAGGGTCGTAAGGATCGTTGCCGGGGACCCCTTCAAGATCTTATAGGCGACACAGAGGACCTTAAACTGAATCCGCTGAGCCACCGGAAGCCAATGCAGCGTTCGTATGGTGCTGGAGGTAGGACAGAATCTTGGGAGGCCTACCACCGCTCTCGCTGCGGCGTTCTGGATCCTCTGCAGGCGTCCGATCTCAGCTACGTTCAGCCCGGCCAACAGGGAACTCGCATAATCCAGCCTGGAGATGACGGTAGCTTGGATCATGAGTTGCCGAGTGGGGGCATCGAAGAACTTTAGCACCGGACGGAGCCCACGTAAAATGCCGAAGCAACATGCGGCCGTGCGTTTAGTGTGGCATGCAAACGTAAGGGAGGGGTCCAGCCAAACCCCGAGGTTTTTAAGCTCGGCGACTGGGATGGGAGCAGAACCCATCTCCTCCGGCCACCATCTCTCTCCCCACAGTTCCGGCTGTCTACCAAATACCATGACCTCGGTCTTACTAGCGTTTAGCTGGAGACAGTTGGACGTCATCCAGCTGGCGACCGCCCTCAGTCCTTGTTGAAACCTGGGAGCGTCGACTTCGGCATCCCCGCTGATCGTGACCGCTAGCTGGGTGTCATCGGCATATGACACCATGGTCATACCCCATTGTTTGACAACCTCAGCTAGCGGCCTTACGTAAAGATTAAACAGCGTAGGACTCAGCGAGGAGCCTTGGGGGACGCCCAGGTTCAACGGATGGAATTTGGACTGATAAGGCGGGACGGTCACGCTAAAGGCCCGGTTGGTTAAGAACGACCGGAACCACTCGAGAGCCGTGCCGGTAACACCAGCCTCCTCTAAACGCAGCAGAAGGATAGGGTGCGAGACGGTGTCAAAGGCAGCGCTTAGATCTAATAGCACCAGCGCTGCCGTTTGTCCCGCGTCAAGCACGGAGCGAAGGTGCTCCACCATATAAAGCAGAGCCGTCTCCGTGCTATGACCTGCCCTAAACCCATTCATGTAGTTGTGCTGCTGCAGTATATGCCTGAGGGTGTGGGGTTGTGTCAAACACTGACAGACAAGCTGTCTCCAGGGCGAGGGAGTGTGTCTGTCCCAATGTCACTCTTTTACATGCCTGTACTTGTGTGTGTGAGTGGGGTGTATTACATTGTCAGCCATACAGAGCCACCGGATGTTAGCCATGTAGGTGCCAGGACAGTAATTGATTGTGTGAATATTTGAGTGTGCCCCTGTTGTCCGACTCATTGTGACCCAGAAAGTAGGTGCAGTGCCTGCCCACCCAAACGAGAAAACATCACCAGACTTACATGCTCCTTGCCCCAGTTCCTTCACACTGAATAGTAGATATGGCCCATCTGTGCACTGTATAACTGCACACTTACACATATCTGTTGATGCATATTGTGTTGATGCATCCTGCAGATTATCATGGACCCTCTACGCCCCAATGTGTGCATGCAATCACATCTGTTTGGGCCATGCAGAGTGCACTTGTGAGGGGTTCCTCAATTTTGGAGGGAGGGAGGGAGGTTACAATTGGTCCTGAGTCTGTGTCTTGCTACTGTACTGATAAATGTTGGTACATGACACTGTGTAACTGGTCATTTACCCTTCTTTTCTCTCATACCTGCAGCTCAAGGTACACCAGCGTAAGGCTGTGTCGAGGGCCATTGCAGCAAAGGTGCAAGACCGGGGGGTATCCAACAGACGATGCACCCACTGTCACAAGAGGTGGGACAACATCATCCGGCTGGCAAAGCAAGTGACAGAGATGACCTTGGGGATGCTACCACGCAGAGGGCATTTGGCATGGCGCAGCATGACTCCACTGATGGGCCGCATCTTGGCAGGGACTCATCCAGACCTGGATGCACGTCTGAAGGAGCATCGCCAGCAAGGCAGAGGTGGTGAGTATCTGGGGAGGGTGCCTTTTGCTGGGAGTGGATGCATGTTTACAGGGCCTGTGGCAGCGGTGACCCATGTGATGTGTGTGTGTTGCTGTGCTGTGCTGTGTAATGTGAGTGGCTGCTGTGATGTCTGCTTGTATCAGGCATTGGGCAACCCTGGCCTTACTAAGCTGATCCTCCCTGCTGTACTTTCGCATGGCCAGATGTGTTAAGCTCTACATGGTCATTATCATTGGGATAGTGTGGGGAATCCATTATGGGGTGAACAGCAGTGTCCACTTTCTGAGTGTGACTTCATGTATGCCTACATTGCATGCACCATCATCGTTGAGGCCCACAAATCTGACAACAATGTGCCCCATATTACCACATGGTGCTTGCTATGGCCTACTTGGCATTGTGGACTGTAATGTCATAATAGGTGTGTGTGTTGTCCCCTCCTGTTCCCTGAAGGTCTGTCAGTGGTAATGAGTGTTGTAACCACATCAAGTCCCTAGGTGAGGGCAGGGCAAGTTGTGTGTGTGGTACACTCCATCTACGGTCATGGTGTAGTGCTGTGAGGCATCAACATGGCTCACTCATGGCAGATATTCTGCATTACAGGCACTGTTGTGGTCTATGTTGTATGTTGCTGCACAGTGATTGCAGGGTATGGTGGTTACCATGTAGATGTTGGCCTCTCCTGTACTGCATTGATTTGAATTTGTGTGACCAGATGATGACACTTATACAGCCCTGTATCTCTCTCTCATGCAGATTCACAAGAGACCAAGGAGGAACATGAGCCAGAAACCAGTGGTGGAAAGAGTAGCACTACAGCTGCAGCAGAGGCCTGTGACACAGAGCCCACAAGCGCATCTGAGGGGGATCGAAGTATGCATGAGGAATCCGTGGCTGAGACACAGAGTAGCACATCATCTGATGTCAGTGGGGATGCATCCATGTTGGCAGGCACAAGGGATGGGGAGTCCGCATCATCCTCTACCACCCAGCGGCCAGTGCCCATCCTCCCATTCACTTCCTCTGATGCTGTCCGTAACCGTGTAACTAAGAGGGGACGAGTCACATTCACACCTGGCAACGCTGCCCCTGCACTTGTACCCCCTGCTGCCCTCAGTGCAGAGTGTGTAGAGCTCCTGCGTCAGCGTTGTGTGGGCCAGACCGCCCTGCTCAATGCCTTCAGTGGACATGACAATAAATTAGGCCAGGTGGTTGCATACATGGAGGGCATACACTCTGACTTGGGTGGGCTACAACATACAGTCCAGGCGTTGTCATCGACAGTGACGTCTGCCCTTTAACAGGCACATGCTCGCATTCAAGCTCAGGTGCCTTTGTCCACTCCTCAGTCAGTGTCACCGAAATGATACAGCACAAGGAGCACACAACAGACACAACCCAAGCACTCCAGCCCACAGACACCATCTACACTGAAGAGCAGGGCCACCCCAGAATGCACAATCAAGAGCCAGTCAGTGAAGAGCAAGGCCAGAAGAGCAATGAGGCAGACATCAGGCTCACATGCAGCAGAGGCATCACCAGCAAAAGACTCTCCTGTCACAAAAAATTCACAAAGACCTACCCATGCAGTGCCTGTGCCCACTGAGGAGGTGTTGCATATCAGGGGTACACCTAGGAAGAGCACAGGGATACATCCACCCACCACATCAACCCCAATTCCAAGTACATTGAAGCAGGTGGAGGAGGGCACTGTAGAGACTCCCCTGGCAAAAAGGCAAAGGAGGGAACTGTAGAGACCCCCCTGGCAAAAAGGCAAAAGAGGGCACTGTAGGGACCACCACTGGCAAAAGGGCAAAGGAGGGCACTGTAGAGACCACCCTTGAGAAAAAGGCAAAGGAGGGCACTGTAGAGACCACCCCTGTGAAAAAGGCAAAGGAGGGCACTGTAGAGTCCACCCCTGGCGAAAAGGCAAAGGAGGGCACTGTAGACACCACCCCTGGCAAAAAGCCAAAGGAGGGCACTGTAGAGACCACCCCTGGCATAAAGGCAAAGGACACTGTAGGGGGTACACCTGTCAAAAGGCAAAGGAGGGCACTGTAGGGGTACACCTGGCAAAAAGGCAAAGGAGGGCACTGTAGGGACCACCCCTGGCAAAAAGGCAAAGGAGGGCACTGTAGAGACCACCCCTGAGAAAAAGGCAAAGGAGGGCACTGTAGAGACCCCCCCTGGCAAACAGGCAAAGGAGGGCACTGTAGGGACCACTCCTGGCAAAAAGGCAAAGGAGGGCACTGTAAACACCACCCCTGGCAAAAAGGCAAAGGAGGGCACTGTAGAGACCACCCCTGTGAAAAAGGCAAAGGAGGGCACTGTAGAGTCCACCCCTGGCGAAAAGGCAAAGGAGGGGACTGTAGACACCACCCCTGGCAAAAAGGCAAAGGAGGGCACTGTAGAGACCACCCCTGACAAAAAGGCAAAGGAGGACACTGTAGGAGGTACACCTGTCAAAAAGGCAAAGGAGGACTATGTAGGGGTACACCTGGCAAAAAGGCAAAGCAGGGCACTGTAGGGGGTACACCTGGCAAAGAGGGGAAGGTGGTCCAGAGTCGTAGCAAGACCAAGCCTTCCGCAGGATCCAGCACATCACCAGAGGTAGTGCCAGTGTCTGCACCTAATGTGGGACAGTTGGTATGTGTGCCTGTTGTGTCATCACCATTTCACATCAACCCCAAGACAGGGAAGCCATTTAATATTCCCAAAAAGTGGAAGGGCACCCCTCAAACCTTTCCCACCCACACTTTGTCAGAGGTCTGCATGATTCTACCTCCATGTGCCACTATGCCACCTGGTCCACACAGCCCTCCAGCTTGCCAAGCCACTGATAGCCCCACATCACCTGGGGCTCTCTCACCCCAGTCAGGTGGGCCTGCTGTCCCCGACACACAGCCAGGTCCAAGTCCGCATGACAGCCAGGAGTGAGTTGACATCCCCTTCATACGCCTGTGCCTCATACAGGTGTGCTAGTCCTGACCATTGTTTACAACCTGGGTGTGCTGCTGGCCCTGTTGCTCTGCTGTGCTGTGCTCTCCCCTGTGCAGCCTCTCATGTACTTGCTGGCTCCCCTGCCATGGACACTGGCCCTGTTGCTCTGCTGTGCTGTACTCTCCCCTGTGCAGCCTCTCATGAACCTGCTGTCTCACCTTTTCTATGGACACTGGCCCTGTTGCTCTGCTGTGCTGTGCTCTCCCCTGCCAAGGACTCTAGGCCTGTTGCTCTGATGTGCTGTACTCTCCCCTGTGCAGCCTCTCATGTACCTGCTGTCTCACCTTTGCCATGGACACTGGCCCTGTTGCTCTGCTGTGTTGGGCTCTCCCCTGTGCAGCCTCTCATGTACTTGCTGGCTCCCCTGCCATGGACACTGGCCCTGTTGCTCTGCTGTGCTGTACTCTCCCCTGTGCAGCCTCTCATGAACCTGCTGTCTCACCTTTTCTATGGACACTGGCCCTGTTGCTTTCCTGTGCTGTTCTCTCCCCTGTGCAGCCTCTCATGTACTTGCTGTCTCCCCTGTGCTATGGACACTGGCCCTGTTGCTCTGCTGTGCTGTACTCTCCCCTGTGCAGCCTCTCATGTACTTGCTGTCTCACCTTTGCCATGGACACTGGCCCTGTTGCTCTGCTGCATTGGGTTCTCACCTGTGCCATGGACACTGGCTCTGTTGCTCTGCTGTGTTGGGCTCTCCCCTGTGCCATGGACACTGGCCCTGTTGCTCTGCTGTGCTGTTCTCTCCCCTGTGCAGCCTCTCATGTACTTGCTGTCTCCCCTGTGCTATGGACACTGGCCCTGTTGCTCTGCTGTGCTGTACTCTCCCCTGTGCAGCCTCTCATGTACTTGCTGTCTCACCTTTGCCATGGACACTGACCCTGTTGCTCTGCTGCATTGGGTTCTCACCTGTGCCATGGACACTGGCTCTGTTGCTCTGCTGTGTTGGGCTCTCCCCTGTGCCATGGACACTGGCCCTGTTGCTCTGCTGTGCTGTTCTCTCCCCTGTGCAGCCTCTCATGTACTTGCTGTCTCCCCTGTGCTATGGACACTGGCCCTGTTGCTCTGCTGTGCTGTTCTCTCCCCTGTGCAGCCTATCATGTACTTGCTGTCTCACCTGTGCTATGGACACTGGCCCTGTTGCTCTGCTGTGCTGTACTCTCCCCTGTGCTATGGACACTGGCCCTGTTGCTCTGCTGTGCTGTACTCTCCCCTGTGCTATGGACACTGGCCCTGTTGCTCTGCTGTGCTGTCCTCTCCCCTGTGCTACGGACACTGGCCTTCCTGTTTGTATTTAACCTGTGCATAGTATCTTGCATATGATCATCATTTATTGACCTTGCTGTTGTCTACTATTGTTCTACTGCTACATCTGTGCAATATGTGAATAAATACAGTTACTCCTGTTGTGTGTTTTGTCAGTGTCTTTGCTGATTAATGTTATTTTGGTGTTTGTATTTGATTGGCTGTCCCCCATGCTCTATGTATCACTGCAACATTGCAAAGCTCTTTGCACGCATCAGATTTTTAGACAGGGGTGACAGGGTCTTCAGTCCATTCTGAACCTGATAATAATGTAATCTGTGATGGCTATTTTACCTGCCATGCAGTTATCTTCTTAGTGATTTGCTATTGTTGGCTATACTGTTCACATGTCAGGTTGGGGGACACTGCCAGCACAGGGTGTGATGCTGTGCAAAGGTTTGGAAGCAGGCTGGGATATGTCATGATGTATGTGTGTGGATTCCTTTATGTGTGCCCAACCGTGTACAAGTATGGTCATCTTGATTTGGCCCTTAGTCCTGGTTCCATGGCCTACATGAGATGCGTGGTCTTGGGTGTAAGAGGTGTGCAGTGTGAAGGGTGTAAGTTTGTGGTGGATGTGTGTGTGCCCCTGGATTATGAGAGACACACATGTGTCACCCAGGAGTTGTGTGCCTGTTGTTTGTTTTGTCTTGCCCTGTGTAGATGATTGTATGCACTTGTGTGAGCTGTTTGTTGTGCACTGTGTTGTGTGTTGGTGTCTCCATGCTGTTGTGTGTGACTCCTCCTTGTTGTGTTGGTAAGTTAGAAATGTGAAAGGTATGTGAGTTGCACATCAGTGTTGTGTTTGTTTGATCCTCAATGTGTCTTGGGTGTGTTTGTGTAGACTGTGTGGACCTGCTGCTCAACACTGGCATTGTGTTTTCGTTTGTCATGCATTGCAGGACCATTGTGGCTTTTCTCCTCCTATATGGCATGGTATGTGTGGTGTAAAGCCATCCCCAGGTGTGCCACTTGTGCTTGGCCATTGTGGGTCTTCCCTCCCTCCATTTGTGTGTGGTTCACCCCTTACATGTCTGCTACTGACATGCAGGCTATTTCACTTTTATGTCAGCTGTCCCCTTGATTTCCATGTGCGTGTGCCTCCCCATCACTTCATTTGTGAGCTTGTGCTTTGTGGTGCAGTTCTTGGGCCATGAGTGTTGTTCCACTATGGACATTGCCCCAATGGTGTATGTGTGCTGTCCTTGTGCTATTAGTCATTCTGTGGTGGTCATGTGCACTTCAGCTGTGTGTGCTGTCCAGTGCTCTGGTGGAGATGTCTTGGCTCTTGTATCCCAGAGTGGTGAATTTGTAGTTGTTGTTGTGTTGGATGTCTGTGTGTTGGCTGTGGTATTGCTTCACTTCCTGGGTGTGCTGTTTTATTTGTGCTGTGCTGATTTGTGGTGTGTGTGATGAGGTTGTGTCAATTATGTCTGTGTGTGGCTGTTGTGCTTGTTATGCACACACTGCTTGTTGTGCATGCAGTGCTGTGTGTATGTGGCCTTGGCATTGCCTAATGTGCATCCCCTGATGTCCGTGCATCTTTGGTTGGTTTGATGTGGCAGTGTGTGTTTGTCCTGGTGCACTTCTTGTGTGATTTGTGTTATGGTGTGTGTTTTTTTTCTGAGTGATGATGTTGTGAACTCCTGTTGTGTCTGTGCTCCCATTGGCTTTCCCCAGTTTGGCTGACAGGGTATGTCTGTTTCTGTTGGGGTTCAGTATGTGTTCCTGTAGTGCTTGTGTGTTGTTCTTGTGCAGGCATCTGTTGGGGCATCCCTGTGTGTGTTTTGTGTTTGTGGCTACACCCAGGGTGTGTGTTTGTTTGTGTGTGTATGTGCTGGCAAGGATTGTGAGCCTTCGGTGTGTGTGGCACTGGTGTTGTGTGTTCCTTGTCAGCCACTCCTGTAGTGGCTGTCTCCCTGGTTGTGTGTTGTGTGGTGCAGGGTGTGTATTGTGCTTGCTTGCTGCAGTGCTTGTTGCTTGTTGGTGTGCATGGGATTGTACAGGATGGGCACCTTGCCTGTGACTTTAATGGGGTGTGTTGCTGTGTGGTTGGGGGTGGTGTGTCCCTGTGGTGTTTGTGCCCTGCCCGTGCCTTGGAGTGGCCCTGCCTTCTGCATAGTGCGCATGTATTGACCGCGGCAGTGACGTGACCAGGACCAGGACGTTGCTGCTGGTTGGCGGTCGATGTGTGTCACGGAGGCTGGGGGATGCCTTGTTGTCAGGTGGGTCATGTGTGGGTGCCCTTGTGGATGTGTTGTGACTCCCAGCAGGGTGTCTGTGTGGTGATTGGACCCTGTGTCGGCCTGTGTGTTGTGTGTTGAATTTGTGTAGTTGTGTACCTGCGGAGGATTCCGTGGGGTCCATCTGACGGTAGTGTTGTAGGAGGCACATCACCGCATGCATATGGAGGGCTGGGTCCAAGGCGTTCATGACCGGGTCTCGACTATCTTGCTCCGTTGTTGAGTTTCCGCCTGCTCAGGTTGTGCGGTGTCTCTGCTGCGGTGCGTCTGCTTGTTTGGGCCATCCTAATTTGTGGAGCGGACGGACGTCATTCCGCATGGCGGTGAGTCTCGGTTGGCTCCCACCGCTGCGGTGGCAGGCGCACCTATGTTTTGCTATCCTAATCTGGCGGACGTGAGTTCCACTGCTCTCGCGCCAAAAAAGCTGTTTTTCTGCCCCGCCACCGCCGCGGTGGTGCCACCGCCCGACATCCTAATGTGCCCCATAGTGTTTTCTCTCACTTAGTACCTTTAGCTGTATATATTCCTTTCCCTATCCACTAACATTTAATTTCCTCTTATGGGCCCAGCTTCTCATATAATGTATTTAAACATTATGTGGCAGCATTGTTGTTGGAAAATCTGACATGCACAATCTTACTGACAAAGCGACGCCCCTGCAAACCAGCCCCGATTCATTTGCCTCCTCATGTTGTCTCTGTTTGAAGCCATCTGCTTCTGTCCTCTCCTTCCTCCCCCTCTCTCTTTCCTTGTAGCCTTCCTGTACTTGCAGCAACTAGGCTTGTGGAGTCGGAGAAAGTGACTGAGGCACCAGGAGAGGCCTGAGCTTTCAAACTGTGCTCCAAGTTCTCCAGCCCACCTGGGAAATGCCTGGTGGAATAAACGGCCTGTCTGGCCCTGGCAAGCAGTATGTGCAGATTCCAAAAGTTATTCCATGCTGGCTCAGTTGTTAATGGCTGCCTTATGGATGGGAACAACATTGTGTGATGGACAAGACTCGCAGCCAACATGTCTTGTAGCAGTTTAGAAGAGAAGATTCTGTTGGCTGCTGACTGCAGAGTTTATGCCACGAGTATAAATGTGGGTGAGAAGGGTTACATATGAATTGACATTACTATACAATCCCCAGGCTAACCATAGGCTAGCCCTTTTTAACTTATAGTGTACCATTATAGAAAGGTCTGTGTTGGTTCGGTTTTTCCATATCTGTGGGTTGTACACTGTTGATTGTGCTTGAAGGTGTGATTTGCATTCCAGTTTTTCTCCCTGGATGGTGAAATGATGTACATACCTTGGAACAAGCCTGATTTTCACCGCTGTACTGAAGTGAATTTGTGCAGGTACTGGCTAGTAATGAGTGCCAAAGCTTGGGGTTTGTACTGGGAAAGCAGTGTCTCCTACGGATCTCTTGTGGAAATGGGATAAGATTTGTGGTTAAAGCTTGGAGCACAGTGGCCTGATTGGTTTGTGATGCTTGATTTTAACTTTTAGGT
This sequence comes from Lissotriton vulgaris, assembly GCF_964263255.1. Classification (NCBI taxonomy): domain Eukaryota; kingdom Metazoa; phylum Chordata; class Amphibia; order Caudata; family Salamandridae; genus Lissotriton; species Lissotriton vulgaris. Next base: position 33,705 of record NW_028253543.1, read on the forward strand.
GAAGCTGTCCTTTTCCTTGGGAGGCTCTGTGGAGGAAGCAGAGTGCCTCATCATTACTCTTCTAGCTGTAGGGAGTGAGTGGAGTGATTGCAGACTGGACTTGTGCTCTGTTGTTTGAAGGTGGAGAAGGAGTCTTGTGGTCTGTTTGAGCGAAGATTTCCAGGTTAACAGGGTTCACCTCTTCTTACGGTGACCTATGGTTTCGGTCTTTTCTGGTAGATGTCACTGAGGATTCTTACATGGGAGGCCATGGGTCTTCTAAGAAGGCTGGGTTTGGATCATCCAGATGGGGGGGCAACCACATGTTCCTTGATTTTAACAACTACATGTGGCTTTAGAGTGTTCTTATTTAGGACAAAAGACTGTTCCACTGTTAGAAGTTTTCTTTGTGTCAGAGGTGGAATGCTGTGGTTGCAGATGGTATTAAAACCATTGAATATGGATCCTGTCAAAACAGTTCCCAAGCTTTGTGAACCATTAAGGAAATGAGAAAGTTAGAGAGCAGTCCTTTTTTCACATATTTTAAACAACCATCAGTATAGTTACCTTCCTGTACCTCCTTAGAAGGATGGTAAAAAGCAACATTTCAAACAGGACTCAAGGGAGGGGAGACCAGATGGGTCATTTAGGAAAGGTAAGATAATCTCTTCACTCACAGACAATATAAGAAGGTTTAAGAAGGTACACAAAGGAACAAGAAGGAAGAAGACGTACAAGAACAATCAAGAACGTACATGAAGGAACAAGACGGTACAAGAGTGTACACAAAGGTACACACAATCAGAGGGCTGGAAAACGCAAGATTAGTTTAACATACAGTAACCGCTGGGAACAGTTTTTTTTAGAGCAAATACAATTAGCCTCTTACAGGGGGTAGAATAACAAATAATCCATAAATTAAGAATGTATGTGTGCACTTCTGGTACCCAAGGACCCTCTTAGTTCAAAATCAGTATGTTTTTAAGTTACAGTTTACACCAACAAAAGTTCAGATGTGTGACCCCCCAGCGTCTTCTGAAGCCCCCTTTACCACAATGCACAGGACATAGAGTGTCATTGCGAGCTCTGAGGTTCACTGCCCCCCAGAGATGATAAATATGTAGATGTGACCCCCAGTATCATGTCAGGGGGTCCAAGCTCCCCCACAGTGCAACAGTGCAAAAGATGATAAAATCACACTGCACAAGGGGTGTCCTAGCAAGGTCTGTGATTCACAGGTTCCATCAGAGATGCTAAATATGTAGATGTGACCCAACCATATGCTGAAGAGCCACTGCCCCCACAGTGTGAATGTGATAAAAACACACTGGAGACGAGGTGTCATATTGAGTTTGGGGGTTCACACGTCCCTCAAGAGCAGAAAAAGTTTGCTTATCTTACCCCTGTCTCAGACGAGGGACCTTTCATCTGGTGGCAGCTGGTGGAATTTGTAGGAGGTGAGGCTTAGAACCATTTAATGAACTTTGGAGTTCAACGTAGCAAGACAGCTGGATGTTTACCAGGCGAGTTTGGGGGGGGGGGGGGATTTGAACCCCTCAGAAAATGTGTAAACATTGGTGTGAAATGGTGCATTTTATAGCACAACTTCTGTAATAAATGGAGCAAACCACAGTTCTTACACAGTATTCCACAACATGTACATTCAGCAGCACCCATGAGGCGCTCCTAAGATAACACATTATAGCTTCTCACAAGGCAGATCATGATGAGGGGTACAAATATCATAAACGTTTTATTTGCCTATTTTATTACTTTTGAAGTGATATACATTTAATAGCCAGTTACAAATTCTGCAATGATGAAAAGCTTTCCTCTCATAGGAATTTAGAGAGACGTCAGGCAGTCTGAAAGAGTTTAACACCACAGTGGAGACACACATCCACTCTTTCTTACTACCTGTTGCATCTTCTAGTTTGTCTTATTCAACATTAAGTAGTGTACTTTCATCTGTAATGAGATGGTCAAGAAATCAGTTGCATTTTCTAGAGCTCTGTGCTACAGTGCAGTAAAGTAAGGTAAGAATGTAAGGGTGAGCAAGATCATTGATCTTCACGTATGTCACTTTGTGGGGTGTTTTGTTTTTTTAAATGCAGAGAGGTGGTATCTTTTTTGGGCAACCTACTCCAAGAAATGTCCCCATATAAGTGATTGTTGTGAACCAGTGCTTTAAATGGATCGGTACTCACCAGTACGGAGTACTGGCACTTTTTTATTTTCTCCCCTTGAGTACAGGAACTTTTCCTTGAACAAGGAGAGTACAGGTACTCATAGGTGTGTGGCTTAGATGCAGGTAGTGCTGTGCTCATCAGCTCTACCCAGCAACATGTCCTTTACACCAAATGTTTCACAGAGGGAGGAAACCTGGGCTGTGGATGAGCGGCTGCTCGTTTCTCCAGAACACAATGATCTACATGTGCCAGGGGTGTTGGCCGCATTGTTCAGTGCAGTACAGCTTTTTAGCATGTCCGTTGTTTTAAATCCCTGATTCAGCAAATTACAACCAATGTGTTTGCATGAAAGAAAACAACTGCCCCCTCCACCAATTTCATCAAAGAAATACATGTTTATTTTCTAAATATTTTATAATAAAGAATTTGATAACAAGACAAATATTATACCAACTCTGCTAGTTTGCTTAATTAGTCACAAAAGGCTGCACTTCAAATATCACCTAGTCCATGGTACAGAATCACCCTAATAACTCGGGATGTTAATGCACTTGCTGAAAAGGTCTGTGTGCATTCCAATCAAAGCATACACTAAACATAAAATTGCTTGGAGGGAGGATCAATGTGCCTTCTGGAAAGCAAAGCATGAACCATTGAGATCAGAGATTTGCTTTTCATGTAGATAGCTTAGTATGTTATTGTTTTTGTTGCAGACACCCTTGTGTTACTTGCAGGTCACGAGGTAAAATCCTTGTCATATTCTTAGTGGCTTATGATCCTTCACAAACGGAATGCATGTAAACTACAAGGCATACATTGAGAACTTTGCTGCTGTTTTTCAATATTTTGTTATTCTAAGATTGCTGAAAAAATGAGTATTTGGTTAATAATAAACACTTAGCAGTATGTGCTATATAAATGGTTATTAGTGTAATACTACATGACAGATACATCATACATTCTTACAATGCATGCAGATGTCTTACATAAAAAATGTAGAAAGGTCAAAAACCCTTAGCACTGCACCCATGTCACTGCCCTAAGCAGCGCCCTTAGCACCACCCATAGCATCACTTAATCACTTAAGCAGGAATATTGTGTCCCATGTAGGAAACTGTGTTTACCCTCATAGTCACAGATCTGAATCCTGGAGGGCCCACTCAGCCTTTCATCTTTGTGAGGTTGATAAAATGAGCACCACTGAGCTGGGTAACAAGAAGCATCTCTTATTTCAATGCCAAGAGACCTATGGATGATTTTGTGCTTTACAAATATACGTTGTATGTCTTGTGCCAACAACATATATATTTGTGGTGGTCGCCAAAGTGCAGCTTGTTTTTAATTTTGGAGACTCAAAACTTTAATTTATTCATAGAGCTCTTTTGTGTTCCATCATACTCTTAAAGCAATTATAGTCCACATAAGCAGGCAGCAGCATAAAGCCATGGTGAAGTAACAATGCCAGCAAAGAAGGTGCTTTCAGCAGCACATTGTCACAATTTGCAGCTTCCTGTGAAATCCTCTATACACGGACCTGTCAGGGTCCACAGACATAGGGTATCTTTGGTCCTCACACCTCAGAGGGGGCGGGAATCCTCCCCAGATGAAGGCAGCAAGCGATCCAGGCTCTGTCTCCTAGGGAGTTCCTGAAGTGTCTCCCCCCGGAGGCAGGTGGTTGAGTTCCACTATTTAACTCCATCATATTCTCACACAGTATCATATTTTTCAGCCAGACCTTAAAGCATCCGAACAGCGTCGCCATGGATACTAATTTCCTACAGTGCTATTGGGCACCTGGCACATATCCCACTTGACAACCATTGGAGAGATGGGCGCAGAGCCACCAGCCATGAAGTCAGTAGCCAGATCTCAGCTTCTCGAGGACAACCCCAGTCCAGGTTCAGAAAGATAACTTTGGTGCCGAGCCTTGTTGCCAGTAGGAATGACGTGGCATGCCATGCTTAGCCATTGACCAAACAATAGTTCAATTTTCTCAATGTTAAAACTCCACGGACCCCGGTCATTTATACACTACCCAAGGTCCACAAGTGACTGGAAGACCCTCCGGGACACCCTATTGTGTCAGGTTGTGGCTCGTTCCTCGAACGCCTGGGGCATTATGTAAATTATTTCTTGAAGGATTATGTACCCATCACTGAATGTTATATTAAGAATACTATGTCCATGATCAACCTCTTTGAGAACCAGCCCTTCGACCCTACTACTGAGACTCTATGTACCATGGACGTAGAGTCCCTATATGCGAATATCCCACAGCAAGACTCACTCATGGTAATGGAACAAACACTTAACCAGAGACCTCGAATTAACTCAGTCCCTACACTATTTTTTTCTACAACTGTTAGAGATATGTCTCAAAAGGAACTTCTTCACTTTCGAAGAACAATTCTATCAACAGGTGCATGGCACCTCTATGAGGGATATTTTTGCTCCGAACCTAGCCATTTTGTATATGGACTCATTGGAGCGCAACACCATCTTGTCCTCTAGAAACCCCTTTTGTACATGTATAACCAACTCGAAACGCCACATTGATGATATTTTCCTTATTTGGAATGGTGGAGTGGAGTCTCCTAAACCCTTTCTGCACTGGTTAAATAACAACTGCAGCAGACGTACCTTCACCTTAACACACACTAAGACATGTATTCCCTTTCTAGACTTATTGATAAAACATACTTATGGTAGGTTAATAACTAGCCTTTCTGGTAAACCCACGGAGCATAATACATTGCTCAGCTACAGTGGCAATCGCCCACGAGCACTCAGAGACAGTCTTCTCTATTCACAATTCCTAAGGCTTTAGAGAAACTGCTCACTAAAAACTGATTACTTCACTGAGGCGAAAAATTTTATGTACCAAACTTCTGTCTTCAGGATATCTGCGCCTCCTAGTACGAAACGCTATGAAAAGAGCGTAGTACTGCCCACGTGAAACTCTCCTGGAGCCTAAGCCCAAAACTAATACTGAACGCTTGGTGTGTGTGACAACATTTTCACCAGTATCTAATGCCATCCGCAAAACAATTATGAAAAATTGGCACATTTTGAATGCAGGCGTTCTTGATTTAGGGATACCCATGTTTGCTTTCAAGAAAAGCAAGAATATCAAAGACCAGCTGGTCCACGCAGCTCTGCCTATCACTTACAATCCTAATCCTACCCTACACGACATCTGGGCCCTTAAACCTCTTAAGGGTCAGGGAAAATGCGGAAATTGTGTGATATGTGAATTCACCATTGAGTGCAAGGAATTAGTATATAACGACCTTAGGAACGAAATGACAGGATTTCCTAATTGTAACACGTGCAATGTTGTGTATGCCATCTTTTGTCCCTGTAACATGATATACATAGGCCAGACAACACAGAAATTCCTCCTGCGTATCTCCCAACAACAGACTAAGATGTAAAACAGCTAACGCACCTCTGGTTGAGCACTTTACACAAAATGGACATTCGTAGAATGATATCAGATGGACTGTGATTACCGCCATCAAATTACCCCCCAGAGGGGGTAATATCTCAAGGATTCTTAATAAAGAAGAGCTCAAATGGATTCTAAGGACTGATAGCCTGAACACCCCGCAAGGCTAGGGCAGGGCTCTGTCTCTTGGTCGGTACGTTTTCTTTTCCTGTTCTTCTTTACTGGCCTATCATTCCTATGTATTCTAAAACTGACCTTCTTCGCATTCGCTCTTCGTTATGGCCTTGCCCAGCTCATTCTCTCCATCCTTTGTGTGGCCCTTTTAGATGCCCTGACTGCGCCTTCGCGCTTCCTACCCCTACCCCGATTTCTATTCACTGCCTCGCTCCTCGGTTGTCTCCAGAACCTACAATATTCAAGATATACCATCTTAATGTTCGCTCTTTAGTTAAACACTATCTTGAGGTCCACGATCTACTTGATGAAGCCCCTGACATTCTTTTTATGTCTGAAACCTGGCTTCATAATGATGCCTCTGCTGCTATCAACTTGGCACTTCCCCCTGAGTACACCATCTATACTCTTAACCGCGACTCTAGAGGGGGCGGCATTGCTGCCGCTATTAAAACTAGGTATCCCTGTACATGGAAACCTATGGATATTGTGGGTTGCGAAAGTGCCTACTTCTCTGTTTCCGTTAACCCGCATTTTTCCTTTTCTGGTTTACTTATCTACCGACCCCCGGGCCCTGATGCTGCTTTCAGGGCGGCTCTTCCTGAGGCAGTTAGTTCCCTGGCCCTAAAGACGGCCAATTTTAACATAATTGGGGATCTCAATCTCCACTTTGATTCCCCCTGTCCATCGGCGGCCAGTAGCACTTGTGCTGACCTGGAGGCTCTCCAACTTTCTCAACTAGTTCTTCATGACACACACATTGGTGGTCACACCCTAGACCCTTTTTTTACTTCTCTTACATCGGTCAAAGTCCTGCCTCCCAGACCTATGGCTTGGACTGACCACCACCTAATTGAATGTCATCTCTCACTTGAAGATCCTCCTGCAGCTGCCCCTACTCCTATTATTTCCAGGCGCCCGTGGAAAAAGTTGAAACTCAATGATTTCCATCTGCTTTTAGCCGAAGCCCCTCTGGCCCCTTTCACGGATGTGGAGTCCGGCTATAATCTATACTGCCGCTGGCTCACTAATGCGTTGGACAAGCTTATTCCTCGTGCCCTGACTAAACAACAGCGCAGCCATTCCAGTCCTTGGTATGATGATGCTCTTCGACTTTTAAAAAAATCTTGCAAACAAGCCGAAAGAGCCTGGCGCAAGTCTTATGACCCGGCTAGGAAAGCTTTGTACCTCGCCACTATCAAGACCTATCATCGAGCCATCTGCAGGGCCAGGGCCTCCTACTTCTCACGTGAATTCAGTGCTAGCTCCAACCCTAGTAAACTTATCTTTAAAGCACTGAAAGATCTTACGGCCTGTAGAGCCTCTACCGCTGAGATCTGCTCTGCCTCCCACTGTGAGGATTTGGCCGCTTTTTTTATCAATAAAGTGGAAGGAATTTATCGAGCCTTTCCCAGCTCTACAGGTTCCCGGCAGCTTATCACAGCCACTTCTAAAACTACTTTTTCGCTATCCTATTTTCCAGAGCTTTCTACGGAGGAGTTTGACAAACTCGCGATTAGGGTGAAATCAGGTTCCCCGAAAGATCCCTTGCGGCCCTCACAATTTAGAGAATCCTCCGTCTGCCTTCCCCCGCTCTGTAAACTTATCAATCTATCACTGTGCTCGGGCTCTGTACCAGCTGCCTGGACCAGGCGCAGGTAATTCCTATCTTGAAAAAACCTGCTTTGGACCCTAAAAAAGCTGAAAACTATCGCCCCATTTCTCTCCTCCCGTGGGCTGCTAAGCTGACTGAGGCCCATGTGAATACTATTCTAGCAAAACATCTCCATTCTGCGAATATTTTAGATCCCTCGCAGAATGGGTTCAGTCCCGGCCATAGCACCGAGACGGCGCTCCTGTATATGGCTGAACATCTCCGCATGTTAGAGGATTCAGGTCACACGGCGGCACTTGTGCTCCTCGATCTAAGTGCCGCCTTCGACACTGTCTCCCATGACATTCTACTCCAACGTCTGGTTGAGGCAGGGGTGGATAAGCTGGCCCTTGAATGGTTCAGATCTTTTCTATCTGATCGCTCCTTCAGGGTCATCACTCCCCCCTTTGAATCCAAACCTCATGCGATTGCCCAGGGCGTCCCCCAGGGATCGGCCTTAAGCCCCACTCTTTTTAACCTTTATGTCCAGCCGCTGGCTGATGTCGCCATACATGGGAACCTCTCCATCGTGTCCTACGCAGACGACACGCAGCTTGCGGTTGCGATTAGTGGGGCTTCCGATCTCGAGGCAGCCAAGTTCCGTGAGGGACTCATATCTGTGGCCCACTGGATGAATGATAATTTCCTACAATTGAATGCTAAAAAAACTGAGGTGCTCATAGTGGGGAAACAGATTCATCTGTGGGGCGACAGCTGGTGGCCACGTGAGCTCGGTCCTACCCCTACCCCTGTCACTGAAGTTAAAAACCTCGGGGTGTGGTTTGACTCCCAACTGAGCTTTTCCACTCACACTAAAAAGACCGCAGCATCTTGCTTTGGAATTTTGCGTCAGCTTCGGTCCACCTTCAAATACTTTGACGCTCCTACACGTCAACTCATTGTGCAAGCTTTGATTCTGTCTAAATTAGACTATGCCAGCTCTCTTTTTCTTGGAGTCAATCAGGCTGAGCTCTCCCGTCTCCAACGCATCCAGAACGCTGCCGCCAGGGCTCTGGTTGGTTTGCCTAAATTCTGTTCAGCTAGGAGAACCATCTTTAATCTCCATTGGCTCCCGGTGGCACAGAGAATAAAGTTTAAATCTTTGATTTTAACATTCAAAATCCTTAAGCTTTCTTCTCCTCAGATTCTGCAGCAACTTATTTCTCCTTATGTTCCAGCTCGCTCTCTGCGGTCTTCTGTTCTCCACCTTGCCACTGTTCCCCGTTTCAAGAGATCCAGGATTGGCGGCCGCACCTTTCGAGTCCTTGCCGCCAAACTGTGGAATTCCTTGCCTGTCCACATCCGTGCCATTGATGAGCTCCTCGCTTTTAGGAAGGCGGTTAAAACTTTTCTTTTCCCCATAGCCCCTTAGTTCTGTTACCGTTGTGTTGTGTTTTCCACCTCCTGTCCGGTTTATTTGTTCTGCACTAGCGCCAGGACGCCCCTTTGCTGTGGCAGCTGTGCGCTCAATAAATCAGGATAACATAACATAACATAACAATGCAATCACAGACTCAAGCAATTCAGCTCCAATTTAATTCTAGTAGCCTCCAATTCAACAACAGCCCATGCAGTAAGTAGTGCCACCTCGCCAGGTACCAGCAGTAGCCCGAATACAAGCCCCCATAAAAGTAGGTACAGCCACAGAGCACTCATAGTTAGTTCATACAGAACAGATTTTGTAAGTGCGGCTCATGAACAAAAAAGTTATTGACACTTGATTAAGTGCAACGTAAATATACGAGCATAGGGTGAACAATAGACATAAGGAAGGAGTTAGCGAAATAAGCCTGTTGTTCTCTCCCGATTTCAAGTGCACAGAAGTTGGGACACAAGAGGGGAGCAAATAGGTGGAATAGAATGCTAACTAACTACACCGAATTTTCATCTTGTATAACAAATAACATTTCCTGGCCCCAAAGATTACATTAAACCTGTCCCCTATCCACGACAATAAGCTTCAAAGTATAGGTCCATATATTTGCACACAGCAACAGATGCAATAGCATCTGCAATGTGTTTGCATGGCAGAGGACTCATGCTTATTATAAGCCCTTATGAACAAAACATTAAAAAATCAGGCGTATTACACAACATGCATGATACATAATGGAATATGCGTTGGAGGGTGCTGGACTAAGGAATAGTATGATTTACTATTCCAACTCCAGTCTACGTACAGTAGGGAAGGTGTTGGAATAGTAAAACATACTATTCCTTAGGTTAGAGCGCCATCCACTGCAAGTCATTGTAATGACTTGCGTTGTAATATCTGCTTTGTAAAGGTATTGCTGTGTAAACACGGTGATGTAATCAAGGTTTCCCCACATAAAGCACCTCATTTGGGTCTGTGGGGGCGTGTATTTTGCTTCATGGCCACAGGTTTAAATTAACCCTGGGCGTAGTACGCGTAGTCGCGCTACGTGAAGCTACGTGAAGACGTTCTAGCACTACGCGTGGTTTGCGTAGCTTCGCGAGCGTGCGTGGTAGCTTGCTGGACCCGTTCGCGAGGCATTTTTCTTGCTTGGGAGCGTGTTGTGCGTGTTCGGGGTGCTGTCCGCGTGCTTGGGGGATTTTAGAGTGAGACCTTACCCATGCAGTGGGCTATGGGCGCAGCCATCTTGTTTTTTCAATTGTCCCGCCCGCTTGCATTTCCTATTTCCTCTTCCGGGTCGCGCAAAACGTGTTCGCGCCGTGTATGTCATGTTCGGGAACACTACTACTTGTTCACGCTGACAAAGTGCGTGTTCGCATGAAATCGTGCGCAAACTTACCTACGTGGTCGCGATGGGCGCGGCCATCTTGTTTTTCACACTCAATGCTATGGTTCTGGGCCTAGTTTTCTATCCAACTTTTATATTTGCAATCTTTACTTATTTTCACAGTTTTTCTGACTTTTTTTACTTATCACCTATCTCTCTCTGTCCCTAAGTTTATATTTTGCATTTTATTTCTACTTGTCCACCTTTTTTTTTTTACTTTTCTTCTGTTTTGTTTTACTTCTTTATTTAAGCTCCTACTTCTTCCCCCTAACTTTTTTCCCTTTTGTTCTAACTTTTCTTTTCTACCTCCACCTCCACCCCAGAACCATGGCAAAGGGCAGCAGCAGAACCGGCTTGAAGGGCAAGGCGCCTGCTCCCAAGAGCCGGCTGCCTTGCGGCAGAATGCGACCTGCAGGGGTGTAGCCCCGGAAACTTTTTGGGGAGACGGAGGTGGCCGCCCTGGTTTTTTTCATCCAGCGTTACCTCCCCTTGACCTTGGCAGCAGGCGGCAGGTCAAGCTCTGGTTACCTTCCAGAGGAGCATCACCGCCGGTGGGCGAAGGTGCGCCGGGCAGTCTTCAGCTGCTCGTGTATCCGGCGCACCCACCAGCAGCTGGCTCACCGGTGGGCAGACGTTCTGGACAGGGAGCAGGACCTGTTGAATCTGCTAGGTGTCGAGGTTGTGGGGCTTGGTGAGTAGCTAGTAATATTAATATATATATAGTAGTATAAGTATTGTGTATAATTCTTGGAATAATAAGTAACACGATTACTGGTGCACTTAGTTATATTGCAGATCAATTCCGTCTCAAAATCTTCTGTTATTGTATGACACAGGTGCTGCTTGCCACTTCTCTTACTGGTTTGTAACTTTGCGCTAGCTTGGGCTGGTGATTATTGATGTTAGAGTTTACTTTAGAGAACTGAAGATAGTTAATGCTATTGCTAGAGTCCAGTCCTTACATTGTCCTTTAGTGAAATAGTGGTGGATGGATAGTATTAGTTCATATTTTTTGACGGTCTGCATGACGCCTCCTCTGTCACTGAATGCTTAGTTAGTACTTATTCATCCCACCCCTCCAAAGAACCGGTTTGAAGTTTGTTTACTGAGTGGTAGGCTTAGCAGCAATAGCATTGTCACGTCAGTCAGTAGCAGTTCATATGACGCAAGCAACCAACAATTTCGTGTATGCACAAATTTATGCATGTGTCCTCCATCTCTTCTATGCATGTTTGCGGTCAAAAATAAAATGGAAATACGGACTTACTGAACAATTGGCTCGTCTGGATTCTGGAATAGGTGGTGTAGGTCAGGTGGTACTGGCTTCGTTAGTATATTCTGCAATCAGAATGTTTATGGAACATTTGATTACTGTTCTATAAGTAGACGGTCTGTGAATCCTGCAACCCATTAGTCAATTAGACTTCAAAGTAAATTTTATTGCAATTGTTATTTTCTAAAATGTTTGATAGGATTTTTGAATGATGTATTTGTTTCACAGCACTCAATGTTTCTCTTTGTTTATTATTTCTCACATGATAAGCAAAACCCAGGGGCAAGAAGATGGGGTCCGAGTCGGCAGGATAACCACCAGAGGAGCGCTCCTCTACCGAGGATGCTGCTGCTGGCCCCAGTAAGTCCTACAGTGCTTATATTATTAACAAATATATTTCCCTAACCTTTTAACACACCTTATTATTTCCAACCTATTAAGCCTCCTTCCTAATTCAATGTTAGCAAAACCTTCTTTGGTCTTCAATTTGTTTTCCAAATTGTGGGTATCCAATGCCTTCCCTGACTTTCAGTTCCTTCAAACTGCCTCTGCCCTATGACTCTCTGTGATACTACTATTAGACTGTCTGTAGCTAAGCTTGCCCTGTTGGCCACTCTTTAGTTAAGGTATTCTTTTGAATAAAGCTGTGATAGAATAGCTGTAGCCACTGGGTCCACTCCTGTCTTTTGCGTTGTCCTCTGTAATCTCTAGTCTTTGTTAATTACCACCAACAAAATGCGCAACCAGATGTTTGCCTACTAATTTTTATTAGGTTAGTATGCTACTACTACTGTTGTGGGTATTCTCTGCACAGCCACATACAGAACTATGCACAAGAAAATAGGATGTTGATGATAGGGAGGTTGGACCTTAGTTACATCCCAGTCAAAGAACTCAGAAGAAGCCACAATTCACTGACCGTCTACCTACCTAAGTGTCTCAGTCATAGTCATTTGTCCCACTCCCGACCCCCACACAAAGATATTTAGATATACCCAATGATTTTACTACACAAACCAGAACATAACACCCTTTCGCTCACTCCCTCGTTTAAGTGCACAACACTCCAGACACTCAAAATATACCACAGAGTCTATGTGTAAGTTCAACAACTTAATTTTTTTAATAACTAGCTTTGTATTGTTGTAACTTGTAAGTTGTTCCATGAAAAACATCCAGCTCCACCATGCAAAATAAAAGAAGATTAAATACTATACATTTTGTACAACTAGTGCACGATAGAGAACTGTGGGAATTGTGGGAGACCCCTCACCGTTGACTGTATACTGGTTAGACATGCATCTTTCGAAAGCTCTGCAAATCTCTGGTTCGTAGAAGGCAATCTACTCATCTGCCTATGAGAAAAATGTTGCACGTTAGACAGTGAATACAACTATGCAAGTTTTTAGCAGTTATGCCAAAAAGTGTAACATTATGGATAAGCAAAAGGGACTAATGCTAATTTGTCAACCTCTTTAGTTGTATGCAACACTGATGTGGCCTCAAAGGTGTCTTTCTTACTGTGCAACACGCTGTGAGGTAACATGGTCAAAACAGTGGACCCGGATCTAAATTGGTTACATGGCTCAGGCTAACTTTCCAGAGACTAGAGTTGGAGTAGAGATTAGATGACCCTAGGGACCATCTAATGAATTAAAACTAAACTCTGTCTAATGACTGCTGTACAGCAGTACGCAATTTGAACTAGTTACAACGATTTATGTTGTACGTAACTGTTTTTCCAATCTTCCTTCCTGGTGAAAAAAGTACAACTATTAAAATAGGGGGAGGTGTGCAGGCATCTAAAAAAGTGTACTTTCTTTTATAGGTGCACACTCACTACCAATCAACAGTGCAGATGAGGCCAGCGGCGATGCTAATGCCATCCAGGAGGGGACAGTGGCTGCGGCACCTGCAGGAGCATCAGTGGGGGAAGAAAGATCAGCGGTGGGCGGTGGTAAGTTATATTCATTACTTATTTGCATTACTAGGTGGAAGGGGAACATTTCCCTCACTGTGCTATGAGACTTATTAAGAAAGTATGAATTTGAAGTTGTACTGGACAATATGCAGTGGTTGAAGAAGACACCATTTACAGCAATACCAGTGTGAGTTGAGTAAACAAGGCCTCTTCTATCAGACTCCAACTCAGCTGTGAAAGTTATGGAGAAGACTGAAAGTCAGATCAGATGACCTTGAGGGATGTGTTGAACAAAAAGGGACAGAAGTGAACTAGAGTGGAAGGAGGAAGGATAAAAGAGATGTAATAAGACTACCATAGAAGGATACTGTGGAAGGTTCATGCACGTGGCTGATATGAATCCAATGCATGGGTTGTTAAAGGATGGCTAGAACTGGAAGGTGAAAGAAGATGCATGCCTGGTTGGGCAAAACAATATGGGTGCATGGATATAGTGGATAGCAAGAATCATGAGCGAAGTTTGTGTCAATCAAATCCAAGGCAAGGAAGGAGGGGACGCATGGGTGGTTGTTGGTAAAAGTGAAACCAGCTAGGCCGATAATAAAGAATGATAGACATTTACTTTTAATGGATGGATGCCCCCTGGATGTATTCTTGTTAGAAAGGTGATATTCGGGGGGAGACAGAGGCTGTCTAGCCGACCACCCCGAGACCCACCTCTCCTTCTAGAACTGGCCGAGCGCGGTCGAGAGGCCTCCGGGCGAGGTTCCTCTCCTAGGATCGTACAGGCGAGCAATCTCACCACTACAAATGGACACCACACAAGGATAGATTCTTAACGTATTTATCAGTAATCAAGGCAGGTTATCTCAGCAATACAACTACATATGGATCGAGGGATCCTTAAGTTCTTTAGTAACTGCGGGAAGGAGGTAGCGGGACAGTCTTGGTACCAGCCTGGTACAGGGATACCCTACGCTCAGCTCTCAATCCTCGAGCTGGGGGGTTCCTCAGAGTCGGGCCACGGCAGCGCCAGCAGGGCTCCGAAGATGGTTTCAGCGAGGTTGGGCCGCAGCAGCGCCAGCAGGGCTCCAAAGATGGTTTCAGCGAGGTCGGGCCGCAGCAGCGCCAGCAGGGCTTTAAGGACGGTTTCACGAGGTCGGGCCGCGGCAGCGCCAGCAGGGCTCCGAAGATGGTTTCAGCGAGGTTGGGCCGCGGCAGCGCCAGCTTGGCTCCAAGGATAGTTTCAGTGAGGTTGGGCCACGGCATCGCCAGCAGGGCTCCAAGGATAGTTTCAGCGAGGTTGAGCTGCGGCAGTGCCAGCAGGGCTCCAAGGATAGTTTCAGCGAGGTTGGGCCGCGGCAGCGCCAGCACGGGCTCCCCAGAGGGTTTTCAGGGTTCGAAGTAGGTGAGTTCTTCTTGGGTCTCTCGACTCCAGGATACAACTGATGACCCATTCCTGGGCTGCCCCAGATATAGGTCTGGAGTCCTTTGATGTCCGGACCCTCGCACCTGGGGGTCAGAGGGGCCGGGATGAGAGTGTCCAGACACCCAGCAGGGGTGTGGAGCCAGCGCCCAGGGAGGCCGGTGGGCAATCAAAACCAGGCGTCCGGGGACGACTGGAGGGCCATCGAAACTCCCCTCCTCCTTGATCCGTCAAGTGGCCGTTTTACCACCTGGTCGGATCTTGGTGCCTCGATGTCGGGGCGTTGTTGAGGCTGCGGCCGAGGTCGGGGCGAGGCCACGGTGCCCGGACAAGGAAGGCCCAAGATGGAGTCGGGGCCTGAGATGGTGGCCCGGGATAGGGATCGGACCAGCAGCGTGGGGTGAGTAGGGGTCGCCATGTTCTGGATGGGGAGAGCCGGGGTCGCCAGGAGTGGTGGCTCTCGTGAAGGTTGGAGGGGGTATCTTCAGCCCGAGGGACAGGGGTCGATGTCGTCCAGGGTCCGCCATGCAGGAGGAGTGGGACCACGCCACGAGGCCAGGTCCAACACACTTCCCCCCCAGCTGAAGGCAGGGAGAGTCACCCATCTTCTTGGGGGTTATCCTCGCCGAGGCGGAAGAAGCGGGACAGGCCATCGGCATTGGCGTGGTCGCTGCCGGGGGGATGCTCCACAGTGAAGTACATCCCTTGTAGGGAGATGGAGCAACGTAGCATCTTCGGGTTCTCCCCTCGCATCTGCATCAGCCACCGCAGGAGCCGGTGGTCAGTTTGCACCCGGAAATGGGTGCCGAAGAGGTAAGGTCGGAGTTTCTTGAGGGCCCACACCACGTCGAAGGCCTCTCGTTCTATAGTACTCCAGCGCTGCTCTCGGGCCAGCAGACGCCGGCTGATGAAGGCCACCGGCTGATCAATTCCTTCGGCGTTGATTTGGGACAGGACTGCCCGACACCATGCTCGGAGGCATCTGTTTGGACTACGAATTCCCGGGGGCGGTACACATCGCTGTCTTTAGGATCTCAAATGCGGCCTGACACTCGGGTGTCCAATGTACCTTCTGTGGCTGCATCTTGGAAGTGGGTTCAGTGAGGGGGCCCAAAATACTGCCATAATTCTTTACAAAGTGCCGGTAATACCCAGTGAGCCCCAGAAAGGCTCGGACCGCTGTCTGGGTGACTGGGGGCTCCCAGGCCAGGATGGGGTCGATCTTGGGTTGGAAGGGGGCCACCTGCCCGCTCCCCACTTGGTGTCCCAGATAGGTCACGGAACCTTGGCCGATCTGGCATTTGCTTGCTTTTATGGTCAATCCGGCCCGGTGGAGGGCCGCCAAGACCTCCTGGAGGTGTTGGAGGTGTTCAGCCCAGTGGAGGCTGTACACCGCGATATCATCCAGATATGCGGCGCAGAACTCTTCTAGTCCCGCCAACACCTTGTTCACCAGTCTCTTGGGCGCCTGGTGTGAGTCCGATTTGCCAGTAGCCAGAGGTTAGGTCGAAGGTGCTTAGGTAGCGGGCCTCCTCCAGGCGATCGATCAGTTCATCAGCCCGGGGAATGGGGTGGGCGTCTGTCCGGGTGACGGCGTTCAATCCCCGGTAGTCTACACAAAACCTTAGTTCGGGAGCAGCGCCAGGGGCGGCGGCCTTGGGGACCAGGCTGGCCCACGGACTGTCAGAGGGTTCGACCACCCCCAGAGCCAGCATCTTGGACACTTCTGATTGAATGCAGGTCCGAACTCGATCTGGAACTCGGTAGGCCCAGTGCCGCACAGGCGGGCTGTCCCCGGTGTCGACATCATGGACGCACCACTGGGTGACTCTGGGGGTGAGAGAAAACAAGTCTGCAAATTGTCCCAACAGCTCTTGGCAGTCTCGGCGTTGTTCTGGGGTCAGGGCGGAGGAGAGGTTGACTCCCTCCACGGAGCCTACTTTCTCGGAGGCGTTCAGGAGGTCCGGTAGGGGCTCGGAGTCGTCTTCGGCCCCACTGTCTGTAGCCATCAGGAGACTAAGTTCCGATCAGACAAAGTGAGGTTTGAGCCTGTTGGCGTGGAGGACCTGGAGAGGGTTTCTGGGGGACTCCATGTCCACCAGGCATGTGACGGGGCTCTTGCGCTCCACCACCTTGAAGGGCCCAGTCGACTTGTCCTGGAGGGCACATGGTTCGACCGGGGACATGACCCAGACCTGTTGGCCGGGCTTGAACTCAATGGGAGAGGCGTTTCATTTCTTCTTGGCTGGCCTCGAGGTTATTTTTGGCAAGTTCCCGGAACCGCCGAGTCTGGTTTCGGAGGGTCAGGAGGTACCGGTATACGTCGGGGGAGCATCTTGGGCGGCCACCTCCCAACCTTCTTTGACCAGGCTTAGGGGACCCCGGACGGGGTGCCCGTACAATAGTTCGAATGGGCTGAACCCCATGGACTTCTGAGGGACTTCCCGATAGGCGAAGAGGAGGCAGGGCAGCAACACGTCCCATTGGCGTCGTAAGGGCTCTTCCAGGCCCATGATCATCCCCTTGAGGGTCCGATTGAAACGTTCCACCAGTCCGTTACCCTCGGAGTGGTAGGGGGTCGTAAATTTGTACGTGACCCCGCATTGTTGCCACAGGGACTTCATGTAGCGGGAAATGAAGTTCGCACCCCGGTCACTGACGACCTCTCGGGGGAAATCCACCCTGGAGAAGATCCCCATCAGCATCCGGCCCACCACGGGAGCCGTCAGGGTCCGGAGAGGGATGGTTTCGGGATAACGGGTGGCATGGTCCACCAGGACGAGGATGAAACAGTGACCTTGAGATGTTCGGGGCTCCAGGGGTCCCACGATGTCGATCCCCACCCGCTCGGAGGGAGTGTTGACGACTGGAAATGGTTGCTGGGGGACCTTGAGCTTTCCGCCGCTCTTCCCTATGGCTTGGCAGGTGGGGCAAGGCCAGCAGTGATTGCTTACATTTCCTCATCTTGGGCCAGTAGAAATGGGTCACCAGGCGGCTGTACATCTTGTCCTGACCCAGATGCCCGGCGAAGGGCACATCGTGTGCCAGATTCAGGAGGAAGTCTCCGAACCAGAGGGGGACCACCAGTACTCGGATGGCCCCCAGTTCGGCAATCTTCTGCTCACTGTAGAGGAGATCGTTGTCCCAATAGACCCAGTGGGACCCCGAGGGGTCTCCGGTACTTTGAGCGGCGGCTTGCTGTCGGATTCCCTCGAGGGCGGGACACATTTTCTGTTCTTGACGGAACTGCTCTCGTGTGGGGCCACCTTCTTGGCGCCATTGGGCCAGTTCCGGGAGGTCGCTGAGCGGGGCCATTTCTTCACGGCTGGGCCCCAGTGTACCGGGCTCAGGGTCGGTGTCTTCGGAGACGGCGGGTGGTGGTGGCTCGGGCCACTCTGGTTCTTCCGTTGGTTTGGCGGCTCGGGCGGCCATAGATCGGGTTGTCGCGCAGACCCACTCAGGGAGGCCTAGCATCCCCAGATGCTCTCTCCACTCGATGTCAGCCCAGGGTGTAGTGTAGTTCCTAGTTTCCCACTAGGCCCTGCGCATTGGAATAACATAAACAGTAGTATCGACGTGGAACTGCGGATATTCCAGGCCTCCACTGACTATGCTAAACTTAATTGGGTTGTGTTACCAACTAGCTCAGAGGTCACTGGAAACTTTCTTCTCTGCATAGGAAGTGATCAGCTTCCTTGGCACAGACAAGAAGGGATTCAGTTTTCCAACAACCGTGCAACATGACAACTTTGCTCCTCAGATCAAGAGTCGATCTCTAGGGTCGTGTGAAACAATAGACATAGATTTCACTCAGTCAGTCTAGTGCAGTTTACTTTCACGAGATGTAGAGAATAGAGAGACGGGCGTTTGTCAATAAAGGGTTAACATTTATTGAACAGTCTTTCTTCTCGTACAAGAGAAATGTATTGCCACAATTGCAATAACTGTTATTATAAAAAGTACGTACAGTAAGATAAGAATAGCGAAATAGAACTGTAAAAGCATTGATATGGTTTCTTAGCCATACAATGGTTTAAAAGTAATAAAACATTTATACAGTCATATATACATTAGGCTAACATACTCAACTGGTGCTTCTAACTAAGCCTACCCCAGTGTGCCTGACCTAAGCCTAACACGTGAGAAGGGGAGTAAGTAAGTAGCTTAAGTTAAGTTGGTTTTGCCAAGGTTTGTTTCAAGAATTCTCGTCTAAGGGTTTAGTCAACACCATACCTCTGAATAGAATGATGGAGGATTGGTATCTCCTTCAGGGGTCTCTCTCGATATCCCAGTCACCCGCGAGGGTAAACCGGAAGCGCCGGGACTGGATTTCTCTGCACGAGAAATGCAGCGGCTTCTCTCAGCGCGTCGGGAGGAAGGAGGGGTAACAGCGTCCGCGGGCAGCTGGAATCGGCTGGATGTCTTCGCAGAGGACGGCTGCACGGCTCCTCAAGCGTACTGAACCACAGTTCGCGCTGTAGCGGCGATAATGGTAATCAGTAGCTTCACCACCACAGGATAGCAGGCTGCAGCGACAGAGTGCTAGTTTTTACCAACACGGGGTCATGCAGGCAGCTGGCATCAGCAACAGGCAACGCTCATTGCTTAAGGCAACGTTGGTAATATTTATACCTGACAGGTGCCGGGTTTGACGCAAGTTTGCTGGACATAAGACGTCAATTTAAGATGTCACTAGGAAGTGGCAGTTATCAGTTGCTCATTAGAGTTCCATTACTAATCAAAACATAGCAAGCGGGGATTTCCAGGTTTGCTAAGTTTTTATCTTGTTGAAGAACTCGGAGTGTTATCTAGGAATATCAGATAGTGACTGCTGCTCTGTCATTGCACTAATTGGTCGCAAAGGAAGTAGCAGAGAGTCATGCTGGAATGTGGCTCTGTGGCTCTGCTCGTGTGAGGCCAGAGATGACTTTTCAGAAAATCGCATTTGAACGGTTATGCCAATATAGGGAATAAAGGGCTTTATAGCCGAATAGGGGCATAAGGTCACAGTATCGATCAGGAACCTAGATAAGCACATGACACCCACTCCACGAATTCATGTCCATCAAAATTACTAAAACTAAGCAATTAGATGCATGTGTAACATTGTGTAACATAGCCCACCCCAAAATACATAAATGCATTCGAAATAGGCGTACTTGTAATACATGGAATTTAAGTACTGTACGTTTTTTTAAAGCATAGTAATCATTCAAAAAAAATAATTGCATATGAAATCAATGAACGATTATGCAAAAGGAATTACACATGAAGTATCTCTGACAGAAGAAATGCGAGATAAATCATCACATAAAAATGCATTGTAATAACATGTGTGCTAGAGGCTGGTGTTATGTTGTTATGTCTCTAGATGTGTTGTTAGTAGAAGTGTGAAGCTTCTGTTCTCTAAGAATAGTTTTTACGTTAAGCAAAGAATTGTTCGTGCCAAAAAAGAAAAGGGTCAATATTTGAAAAATTGTCCAATTCAAAGAAAAATCAGTTTACCAAAGCTCCTGGCAGTTTTTTGTTGATCAAAACTGAAGGCCGAATTCAGAGTTCATGGGAACGCTGTGTGTCGGAAAGCTTCTCAAAAAGTTATTGTTTCTCTGTGGGTGAGAACATCGTATCAGACAGGCTCGCAAAGAATTGGTCTACAAAATCAGGTGATAGTTCAACCAAATTAGATAGCGCTGTAACTTGGCAGGTGTGAGAATGATTGCTGTCATCGAAGGTAGGACCAGCAATGCTCACAGAACGTTGTACCTGGATGATGTTGCTTTTGTCACTCGCTCCACTGTTACCACTTGGCTGTAGTACAGGAGTCTCCACGAATGCCGTCATCAGGATGAGTAGCCGCTGGGGACAACACAATGCGTGAGCCGTTATTGGACTTAGCAAAGTATCGACGTCCATTGGTACTGCTGATGGAAGTGAAAGACAGATGTCCAACACGCATTCCTCGCCGCAAAGCATACACCGTAGCACAGGTAAAATGCAATTTTGCCATATCGGTCTGAATGAAAGGAACCAGGTCATGTTTAGATCTCTCAGCCTGGCCAATCCGAGGACGTTAGTTATCCTGTCCCTGTAGCGCATTGCTAGGATTGTCTCTTCCATTCCCATGGGAGCTATGTCTGAGCCGAGGCTTGCCATATCGAAGCAGGAGGGTCAAAAATAGAATCCCTGCGATGAGTCCAAAAAATAGTGGAATACCACCAAAGATGGAGTGCACAAAATTAGGAAAGATTCCCAAAATTGCCTGGAAGGGTATTAGCAGTCCCGAAAAGACTGTCTTAAATATGCCTGGGATGCTTGTTGCACTAGACATGTTAAGGAGTTGGTCGAGCATTTGTACGAAATGCACGGGGCAATTTGTTGATAAAAGGTCATGAACCTCAGTAGCCGTCCTTGCGACTAGAAGATCATACGTCTTTTTAGATGACGTTATAGGCACTGTTGTCTGTAAAAGCACAGATTTCATTTTGCTTAATGTATCAATTCGTATAGAATAGAGATTCAGACGAGGCCAGATGGGAGTCACTATGTCTGGAGGCCCGCTCGGGAACAATGCTTGCATACAGCATTTGACCATGGACGTTACTTCTACTAGATAACTTAGTCCGGGCGCGAGGCCACAGCACCTGTGATCCGTTCTTAGAATGTAACTCCCGTTTGCGAGTTGCATAAAGAAGGGCTCTATCTGAGTTGCAGGTGTGACTAGCTGGTGGCATGAAAGGTTATTTGAATTTCCATCACATGCTCCGTGTAAATTAATACCCTGACACAAAAGTATACCGCTTAGTGAGTGTTTACAGTTCTCACCACTAAGAAATACATTTTTGTCGCTGTCACTATAGCAAGAATGAGTGTATGGTAATTTCCATTCGGATTTAACATATCCTTTACCCAATTGTTCATATTGGCCAGCAGGTATGTACTCAAGGCATTTGTGAAATCGGAAAGTTGTAATCGGAATTGTGATAATTCCGTGTATTATCCATTCAATGACAGGACTCTCTGACATTGTCAATGGTAATCTCTCGAGTTTCTCGATGCTCAAGATTGTATAGTCTGCTCCTTTCTGTGCCAAACTGATCTGTTTATCAGTAAGGTTAAACTGGAAAATAATGACGTTGTGTTGATTAAACGCCAAGGCACATAGCCTGAACGAAGATTTTGCAGCGTCCAGCCTAGTTCTATAATAGAGCGTAATTGAGACTGGCCACGTTGTAACATTAGCAAATCTCTGTCTATCACATCAAAGGCAGAGGATACAATATTGTCCAAAGAATATATTCTGGAAGACAGAGTCATTAACCCATTGTCTACTACAGAAAGTGATTTCTCCAAATTAATACGATCAATTTCTCGTATCTTTTCAGCAGTTTCAATTTGCTTTACTTTCCAAGCCTCGTTGTAAGCAGCATAGATGCTGGTCGCTATGAAATGCTTTTGACGCTGTTTGCGTGGTCCAAGAATGAAATCGCGCAAATCAGCACCATCTTTTAATAAAGACAAGTGTTGCTTAATTTCAGCCAGTGTGGATGTAGTTAGCCATTCTAGGCAGAGTTTCCCTACACTGTATGTTGTTATAATCCCTGGATGCTGTCTCTGGGAGTATCTTGGGTCTAATCTGATCATTTTTAAACCCTGTGTTTTATTCAGGAACCTATCTTGACAGCTATTTGTGTCTGTAGGCCAGATTAACCACTTTTTCCAATCAGGATGTGTTCTGTTGAAATGTAAAATGTGTGACACGTCTAACTCATTATCTGCAGTTGCATTCTCAGCTATTGGCTTTGGTATAGACGGTGTTTTAAGGTCTTTGTTCTTAGCTAGGCCAAGACAAGAAGTTTGGTGTACAGTGTCATTTAAAAATAACATTTGTTCAGAATTTTTGAATTGAATTTTAACATATTTGTAGAGCGCGCTTATACCGAGACGGTTTCATGGCGCTAGGTAGCATTGATTCAGTGGACAGGGACAGAGACTAGATTGCAAGGGATCTGGAGAACAGGAAGGTCTTGAGATGTTTGCGGAATTCCGCATAGGAGGTAGAGGCTCTGAGGGCAGAAGGGAGAGAGTTCCAAAAAGATGGAGCTAGGACCGCAAATCTTGTCCCTCCGGACCTCTTCTTCCTGAAGCGGGGAATTGTCAGGAGGGCCTGGTGAGATGAGCGGAGCTCTCTGGCCGGAAGGTAGGGTGAAATGACATCACAGAGGAAGGCAGGGGCAGTCCCTGACCTAGCCTGATAAGTCATGCAGCCCAGCTTGAAGAGAGCCCTCTCCTTCACCGGTAGCCAATGCAAAGATTGTAGCAGCGGGGTAGCATGGTGGAATTTAGGGAGTCCGTAAATCAGGCGGGCAGCCTGATTTTGAATCTGTTGAAGGCGACGGATCAGGTAGTCTGGGGCGCCATTGTAGACCACATTCCCATAGTCAAGGCGCGATAGCACCATGGCCATGAGGATAAGCTTAAGGGCGGGAACAGAAAAAAAGCGGGACACCTTGCGGATAGTGCGAAGTGAAAAGAAACAGGAGGACACCACTGAGTGAACCTGCGTGTGAAGGGAAAGCTGGGAATTGATGAAGATGCCCAGGGTTTTGACCTTTGGAACTGGGAGGGGAGGGGAACCAAGTGAGTCTGGCCAAAAAGACGGGGACCAGAGACTGCAACCACTCCCGGTCAAAACCAGTTTGGTTTTGTCGGGATTTAGTTTAAGGTGGTTGCAGTTCATCCAATCTTGGATGAAGAGCATCACCCTCTGGAAGTTCTGAGCAGAGGAGGGAGAATGGGAAAGGTTAAAAATAAGTTGGAGGTCGTCGGCGTAATTGAACACCGAGACCTCCATCTGCTGTAAAGAAAAGATAAGGGGTGAGATGTATAAATTAAATAGCAGGGGGGACAAAGAGGAGCCCTGGGGAACGCCGCATGTCACTCTACGAGGAGGGGCAGCAAAGTCGGCCAGATGGACAGCCTGCTCCCTGTCCGTTAGGAAGGACCGGAGCCAGGCGTGAGCCGTGCCCCCAATGCCCGCCGCCTCGACACGGGTCAGCAGGATGTCATGGTCCACCGTGTCGAACGCGGCGGACAGATCTAAGAGGACCAAGGCCTGGGGGAGGCAGATGTCAATGCCCTCCCTCAGTTTGTCCATCACCGAAACTACCACCTTCTCGGTTGAGTGCAGCGGGCGAAAACCTGCCTGACAGGAGGAGAGGCGGCCAGTGGACTCCACAAAGGAGCTCAGGGTCGCGGTAATATGAGCCTCTGAGACCTTTGCTAAGTAAGGGAGAAGGGAAATGGGACGATAGTTAGCGGGCAGAGATGGATCGGCCCCTGCCTTTTTCAGAATTGGAATGATGACTGCTGATTTATGGGCGTTTGGGACAGTGCCAGTTGTAAGGGAGTGGTTAATTAATGTGAGTGGAGGGGAATAACAGCTGGAGAAGATCTCTTTCAGGGCAAAAGCCAGGCCGATGTCCTGGGGTGAGCCCGATTTTACCCGGGCCAGTAAGGGGAGAAGGGTTTCTCGTGTCAAGAGGGGAAACTGAGTGAGGAGTGGAGCAGCGGGAGGCGGGGGAGCAGTGGACGGTGCCGGGAGTGAGGGAGGGATGTTGGCTTTAATGAGGGCTACCTTCTCGATAAAGAAGGAGTTGAGGGAATTGCAGAGTGATTGAGACGGAGGAATTTTAGGAATCACCCTGTCAGAGGCAGCGAGCTCGTGTACCGTGGCGAAAATTTCCTTAGATTGATTTTCCGCTGCCAGAATTCTGCCAGAAAAGTACTCAGTTTTAGCTTTTAGTATGTCCCTTTTGTAATCATTGAGTACCAGGCAGTACTTTGCTCTAAGAAGGGGGCAGTAGGTGCGTCGCCAAGCACGTTCTGCTCTGCGCGCCGCCAACTTCTTGTCCCTGAGGAGGGGAGTGAACCACCTGTTGGCGGCGTGAGCGCGTTTAATAGCCACTCTCTTAAGGGGAACAAGGCTGTTGCATGTCTTTAACAGCCAGTTGTTGATGGCTGTGAGCTGAGTGGGGAGGGATAGATCATTAAGCTCAGGGCTGGATGCCGCAAGGGAGGAGCAGACATCAGGGAGATCAGCCTTGTCCCACTTTCTGACCCAGATGTTTTTGGGCAAAGGAGGTTTAGGCGACTGTCCGAGGTTTAATGCAAAGGAGATAAGGGAGTGGTCTGACCAGGGACAGGGCGAAATGATAGGAGAGTTGGTGGGGATATTGAGGGTCCATATTTGGTCAAGCTGATGACCTTGGATGTGGGTTGGTGTAGCGAGCTGGGGGAGGAAGTTAAGACTAACAAGCAGGGCTGTAAACTCCTTAGATCTGGCGTCCTCCGCCGGGTCATTAGGCCAATAGTTTAGATCTCCGAGAACCAGGACTGCTGAATTGTTCACTACTAAAGTGGCCAACAGGTCCTCAATGGAAGTGAGAAATTGAGGAGTGGACTGAGGGGGACGATAGATGAGCACACAGGTCAAGGGAACCCCAAATGAGGTGGAACGGACTACTAGACAGTCTACAGCGGGGATAGGGGAGGAAGGTAGTGTCTGGAAGTGAAAATCAGTGCGGGTTATCAGGGCGACACCTCCTCCTGTCTTTCCCCCAGAGCGATCCATTCTAATGGCCGAGTAGGACGGGGGCAGCATGGCTAGAAGGCTCGGGAGGGAATCATCCCTGAACCAAGTTTCCGTGAGAAACAGTAGGTCGGGATGACGAGAGTCGAGCAGGTGGAATAGCTCAAGCTGATGCCCGACTGCAGACCTGGTGTTGAGTAGGATCGCGGTGGTGGTATGCTGGGGGCTACCTGGGGTGCACGGAGGGGTGTCATCGAGAGAGGGTGTCTGATGAGCAAGGGGTGGTGGAGCAAGAGAACGCTGATGTATTAACAGGTCAGGACGTGGATATGCAGAGGGAAGGCTGCATAGCCCAAGAGAGGCGATGCGCTCTAGCACTAGAGAGGATGGAGGACGCAAGTGCCAGAGGGAGAGCAAGGCCGCCGGGGGGTAACTGATGAGTGGTGGAGCAAAGTGGCGGGCCCCTTGCCCCAGCCGGCCGCGGCCGCGGACGGGCACAGACGGGCTTAACTCAGGCGCAACTCCGGCGCGCCTTCGTCGCGCCCGCTGCGCTCGTCCGCTGCGCTGACACATACTGCCCGTATAAGTAGGGAGTAGCGTGGGGGGAGTGGCTACCAGGTCAACTCGGCTTTCAACCCAAGCCAAGATGGCACCCGCGATCGAGGGAACCCCTCGCCCAGCCCACAGCAAGCTCCAGAGCCCCTGAAAACGTAAGTACGGGTTAAATACAACCTGTTAACTTTGAGCACAGGGGTTAGATGAATAAAATACAAGTAACAGTAAAAAAATAATGCAGCAACTCGTAATCAGTAGCGCATGAAGTTAAAAAGCGGAAACTGTGTCCACAGCTCCTCGGCAGTGCCAGGTAAGACCCACTGCCCCTGGGTCAGTTGCTATCACCTTGCCGGGGGCCGGGACTTCAGCTAAGTAGGGAGCAGCGTGGGGGGAGTGGCTACCAGGTCAACTCGGCTTTCAACCCAAGCCAAGATGGCGCCCGCGATCGAGGGAACCCCTCGCCCAGCCCACAGCAAGCTCCAGAGCCCCTGAAAACGTAAGTACGGGTTAAATACAACCTGTTAACTTTGAGCACAGGGGTTAGATGAATAAAATACAAGTAACAGTAAAAAAATAATGCAGCAACTCGTAATCAGTAGCGCATGAAGTTAAAAAGCGGAAACTGTGTCCACAGCTCCTCGGCAGTGCCAGGTGAGACCCACTGCCACTGGGTCAGTTGCTATCACCTTGCCGGGGGCCGGGACTTCAGCTAAGTAGGGAGCAGCGTGGGGGGAGTGGCTACCAGGTCAACTCGGCTTTCAACCCAAGCCAAGATGGCGCCCGCGATCGAGGGAACCCCTCGCCCAGCCCACAGCAAGCTCCAGAGCCCCTGAAAACGTAAGTACGGGTTAAATACAACCTGTTAACTTTGAGCACAGGGGTTAGATGAATAAAATACAAGTAACAGTAAAAAAATAATGCAGCAACTCGTAATCAGTAGCGCATGAAGTTAAAAAGCGGAAACTGTGTCCACAGCTCCTCGGCAGTGCCAGGTAAGACCCACTGCCACTGGGTCAGTTGCTATCACCTTGCCGGGGGCCGGGACTTCAGCTAAGTAGGGAGCAGCGTGGGGGGAGTGGCTACCAGGTCAACTCGGCTTTCAACCCAAGCCAAGATGGCGCCCGCGATCGAGGGAACCCCTCGCCCAGCCCACAGCAAGCTCCAGAGCCCCTGAAAACGTAAGTACGGGTTAAATACAACCTGTTAACTTTGAGCACAGGGGTTAGATGAATAAAATACAAGTAACAGTAAAAAAATAATGCAGCAACTCGTAATCAGTAGCGCATGAAGTTAAAAAGCGGAAACTGTGTCCACAGCTCCTCGGCAGTGCCAGGTAAGACCCACTGCCACTGGGTCAGTTGCTATTGTGTATTCAGGTATCATGCAGGTTCTAAATAGTGCTTCAATGCCTTGCACCTGCCAATCTTTTGTACCCCAAATTGTTTTCGTTTCAATATTATTTTTCCAATAATCAAAACCAAATGTCATCATTTTGTCATAAAATGCTTCTGAATATATCAATTTAGAATTTGTCAGCATTGTTTTCATTCCTGTTTTATCTAACAGTTTATAATAAAACGTTTCTGCATCACTGGTGTTAAACCCTGAAAAATATTTGAATTTCTCAAAAAATGCTTTAGAACTGCTTTTAGGTGGTGTAGAACAATGTTCCCATTGATTATACATAAAAACATTTCTAGGCTGTGCAGATTTATGCAAGTAATGATCCCCATAGTGGGTATAACAGAATAATTGCTCATAACTAGATGAACCTTGTAAATAATCATGATCTGTGAATCTAGCAGACATTACTAAATCAGACATCATGTCATTAATACTGTTAAAGTCCCAATCATCAGAGAATGTACTTGGTGTAACAAAGTCACTTAAGGAAACCTTTAGTTGATGAGGATACTTCAGGATTTCGACCGGACCATAGATCTCATAGTCTGTTTTCTCCCATACTACCCCACCAGGTATTGGAATTGCTGTGACATTTACTGTTGACAGTTCTCTTTTCTTCACGTGGGATGATCTGTGTTGTTTCAGGACTAGGTTGATGTTCTGACTTGCTGTGTCCATTCAATTGTAATGAACTTCCCTAAAATTAAAACTAAAATTAGGCATAGTAGGAGTATGAATACCCCTGAGATAATCCAATGCTCAATCAACGGTGAATCCAGATATAGTTCTTTGATTTGTTGAAGGAGTCCTGTTGTATTTTCTTTAAAAGACTTTTTTGTTTCTGGCATCACTTCGGGGTCGTTTAAATCTTCAGAGAAGTTGTCGAAGTTGATGAAATAACCAGAGGCAGTTCTGTCAATTCTTTCAATCTGTCTTTCGGTAGCACTTTCTGATGCCACATCATTGTAGACTGGTGTTGTTTCTTGACAAACTGTTTCAATTTGTGTTTCAAGAGGCACGAGTTCCATGGCTGTATTGCATAGTCCTTCATTGTTCACTGCAGGCTGATCGAATGTGATGAGTCTTTCAGTTTGAACCTCTTGGATTGTTGCAAGTTTGGGTATTCTGTTGTTTCTTGGGAGTCCACTGGGCCTACTGTTGATTATAGGCCACATGCTTGTGGTTTTACCAGATCGATGGACACAACTCTGTTCTCCTTTTTACCAGCAAGGGGCGGTAGCACAACTGATCTTGTTCCGGTGACTGCCAAGACAGGTACTGCTTTTCTGTAAGAAGGCCCAAATTCCTTCTTCACCGCGATCTTTTCTCTGACTAGATCCCCAATCTTTGGAATCCAGACAGGCTTTGCTGGGGCTGTTGCGGGTGGTGCCTCGTCAGTGGTACTTGGCAGTTGCTTTAACTTTATATTGCTTAATGATTTTCTTGTTTCATTCAGTTCCTGTAAAACAGCCAAACGGTCTTTTACTTCAAACTGCTTTTTTTCTTCTTGTACCACTGACATCTGACTATCGAGGTCCTGAACGTTCATTCTAATTCCGAACAATAGTTCGTATGGGCTGAAACCTTTTAGAGAATTTCTTGGCATGTTGTTAAGACTAGTCTGGACACTTATTAAATGTTTGACCCACCCAGCGCCTGAACCTAATACCTTCGCTGTTATAGATTGCTTTATGTCCCGGTTTTTTCTTTCTATCACACTATTGTATGACTGACAAGAATACCACAACCCAATTCCCATGCTGGCCATGGCCTCCCTATAAGCTCGAGAGCTGAAAGCAGGACCCTGGTCAGAATGGAACGTGGTAATTGCGTATGTGCCGATATGGACTCGCTAATCTTTTATAACAGTTCTAGGCGTCAGCCGAGTGCTGGTGGCCTCATTTTTTAAGTGCTTTTTCGTCTTAACTATTAATAGGACGCAGGATGGGGTGTAGGCAGCGTTACGCTCTTTCTGACTGGTAGCTGGTAGCGAGGTTCGCTACTGCGATCCCTATTGCAGTTTTCACAGTTGTTTGCATATATTTGGTGTTCTACACTCATTCCTGGCCACCAGTATACTGATTGTAATTCAGTCAGTGATTCCTTGATCTTTCTGTGCCTAAGACCCAAACCCATATGTGCGTCTGCTATTAAAAATATTCTCCTGTTCGTGTTTGGAATTACTCTATCCCCCACTCCAGGGATTCGAGCAAAAGGAACGGAGTTTGCATCGATTATGTATGCATAATTGAGTGGATAGTTTACGGGTAGTGCTGCACAGTCGCCTTTTACGGTCGTTTTTACTGTCAGCATGGTTTCCCCGTCTATATACTTATCTGTACGCTTTTTTGTGGCTACGGAAGCCGGGTTAGTTGCTTCCGCGGTGGCTGTATTAGCCAATGAATTCCCTGCAACGTGAACGCCATCACGTTGAAGACTCTGTGCGTGAATCACGTAAGTCTTTTGTAGTTCTTTGTGTAAAAGAGCTACTTGTTCCCAAAGCATTTTATGCTTTATTGTGGCACCTGTGTCATCTTTGTAGTCGTTTTCGATCCAACTCTGCAGTTTATTATTGTAAGAATTGACGCAAAAATGAGAATCGCACACTATAAGTGTGGGGAATTCGCGTTCTGCATTTTCGAGCGCCATCTTTAAAGATCTGATTTCAGTTCTCTGAACCGAACAGTTTCTTACAGATTCAGTTTTTGTTATTTTCGGTTTGATTTTACCGCACAGCCAACGACATTTAATGATCGCACATGCTGCATCGTAGGATTTTCTCTCTACGTTGAAATGCTGTACAAAGCTATCTGTATAGATTATACAGGCATATAGTGGGAGAGGCAGAATTTCGATTGGCAGAGGATATTCTTCTTCATACTCTAAATCATTCAGTTCTTTGTATTGCGGGGCGAAATAGTATTTCACATCTTCCGCTCCTAGAGAATCTATGCACTGTATCCATTTCGGATCCAGTGACACTGTAGGCAGGTTTACTGGGCTGAATAGCGCTTCGAAGGCGGATTCCGCTGTAAGGATATTAATCCGTTTGCCGTGTGCTAGTTCTCGTTCATTTGCTAATGCGATTTGCACTGCGTTCACAGTTCTTTCTGTGTGACTGAATGTTTTTTCTGCTTGTGTGTACAAGTGAGATTTAATTGAGATTGGTACCTTTTCTCCCTCATTAGAGGTTAGGTACGTGAATCCGCATCTTCTTGGGATGACACGGATTACAAGATTGATCGTGTTGTCACGCGTATCTAATTTTGTTTTTGCTAACATGTCTGTTTGCAGTGATCTCAAAATTTCTGTGTGTTTTTGAGTCCAATTGATTTGTTTTAAATCAGGTTTAATTAGTTCGTAGAGAGGTTTAACCCTCTCTGCGTAATTTAGAATGTAAGTTCTTCCGAAATTCAGAAAACCTAGAATGGATTGTAAATTCTTCAGCGTTTTTGGAGCTTGGAGTACAGCGCACTTCTCTAAGAAGTTGTCCGCTAGGCTTTTCCCTTCACTTGATAATTCGTACCCTAAAAACAGTACTGTCAGATGGGCAATTCGAGACTTTTTAAAGTTGAATTTGTAACCCTCTGCTGCGAACCCAAGTATGATGGTGTTCACTCTTTTCAAGTGAGTATCCAAGTCGTCGTCTGTGAGATAAATATCATCTACGTAAGATAATGCTTCATCATCATAGATTTGTAGTAACTCTGTTACCCTAGCTGAGAATAGTCCTGGGCTGTTCTTGAACCCCTGTGGGAGTCGACAGAATTTTTTCTGCGACCCAAATGCGGAGAAAGCGGTCAAGTATCTGCTTTCTGGTGCAATGTTTTGACAAAAGAAACCATTAGAAATGTCTAATGTCGTTTTGTATTTTTTCCTAACTATGTTATTCATTAGGGCTGCACTATGCGAGTTTTGTACTGCAAAAGTTTTGCAACATGTATTAAGGTGTATGTAGTCCAAAACTAGACGATATGAATTGTCTGGCTTGGAGACAGGAAACAAAGGATTGTTCATTTGAGAGGTGCATGTTTCAATCACCCCCTGGTATTCAAGTTGATCTAAGATCTCCCTGACCTGTTTTTTAGCTTCTTGCTTTATGGGATACTGCCGTTGGGCAGTTGGTTCACTTTTTAGCTGGATTTTGTGAGGCGGAGAATCCTCATCCCATCCTACATGGTTTTTATACAATGCAGGTGCCTGGGCTACTGCCCATTTTCTTGCATATGTATATTTTTTATGAATCGGTATGTGATTCGAGAAGGCAGGCATAATTACTTCTTCGCCACGAGGGCACTCCCTGACAAACTCCGGGGGCCAATCTTTTTCAGCTAACAGAATATCATAGCCTTTTGAGAGCTTATCCCAAAACAGACCCTTAATTTTCCTAGTCTTATCACCCTCTATAC
This sequence comes from Lissotriton vulgaris, assembly GCF_964263255.1. Classification (NCBI taxonomy): domain Eukaryota; kingdom Metazoa; phylum Chordata; class Amphibia; order Caudata; family Salamandridae; genus Lissotriton; species Lissotriton vulgaris. The sequence continues at coordinate 65,487 of NW_028253543.1, forward strand.
GCAATGTTATTTCGTATATGTTATGGGGCTCGCTAAGTCTGGCGTCGGCAGTTTCAACCTGAATGTATTCATTCGTGTCCACTGTCTCCAGATGACTCATCAAGTTCTTGCGCGCTATACTGATTTCTGCTGCACTGTCCAACATTGTCAATGCCCACTCCCCGTTTTTCAACTGTGTCCTCAGTATTCTCGGCATGGTTGATTACTCTAATACTGGCTACCTTCTTTTTCTGAAATTGAGATTTCTTATTTTGAGCAGGTTCCTTGTCTTTGGACTTGGTGTGCTCTCCTGGGTCTGACCGTCCTCTTCTTTCCGAATTCTGTGGAAAAGATCGAGAGGGACGTGTATCAGTACTTTGATATCTATCAGGTTTTTTTATATTATCCCTATTTCTAAGGTTATATCTTTTCTCAGAGGGCTCCCGTTGGGGAGACTGGCGTTCTCGAGTCGGAGTTCTCTCCCTCCGTCGAGGAGACCTTCCTCTGGACTGGAAAACTTTTTCCTTGGGAGTGGATTGTTTATTTCCATCCCAGCTCTTTTTAGGAGTGTTTAAATTATTTTTAATAAATAATTTTTCAGGATTTTCGAGCAGTTGGGGCTTAACTGGTTTTCCACCCAAGCTGTCTCTACCTAATTCTTCATAGCATTTTTCTATGATTTTTGCAAGCTCAACAGGATCTTTTATATCTGTTTCCTTCAACTTCTGGCGAATCGCCACAGATGCTGCTTCTCCCTTTACGTTGGCTAATAATATAGCCGTGACCTGCTTGAAGTCTTTCAGTAATTTCATACCTAGATTTAAAGCGGGTTCTGGACCGAATTCATTTTGAATCTGTTTTAGCACTTCTGGTATTACCGCCATAGACGGAACACCGTGTGTTTTTGTGTAAATGGAAGCAAAGACTGTACCCCAAGTGTCGCAGTCCTCCACGTGTGGTGCGATTCCCATAGGAAGGCAGATGGTCAAGATTCTGTGTTTCTCAATAGGGGTAGTAACAGGAGATACTGCCTCTATTTGAGTGATTTTCTGGGCTAACCAGAAAGGAATTTGTTCCCGTTTTACGGGTGTTTTACCAAGACATGACTGTATGTTCTGTGGTGTAATTTTATTTGTGTTCCCCTGATGAGGGGTCAGCTGGTGTGAATTAACAGCTGGCTGGACTGTTGCAGTCCGTATTACATATTGGACTAATTGCCTATGTATTTTTATTAATGTGTTTAGCTGTGCTAACAGCTCTTCTCTTGACATTCTTGCAATGTCAGGATGTGGTGTGTAGCTGGCTAGAACCGGCCACGTGGCTCCTGGTCTACCTAGTGGACCGAGCCTGGTAATGTGATCATTGTGTTTTAGGGCGCCATTAAACCAGAGCAGGTGCTCTTGAAATTTAAGTGGGATTTCAATCTCCTCGAAAGGAGCGTACTCTCCCGGAGGTTCCTCTATTTTGTAATAGTGAAACTCTTGTGTTATAGCGTTTACCGCTGGAAAGTTTATCCATGAATAGAATACCTCTGTTTGCCGATACTCGTGAGCCTCTATCACGAAAATTACTGTACCACCTTGAGGTGGCAGTCCGTTTTCTATAAGTTTTAAAGTTATAGATCTTCTTAACTGGACCGGGATGATAATAGCATCCGGGTCTGCCTGTAGGAGACTCGAGTCCTCCTCTATTAATATGGAAGCCAGTCTAACTGCTTCCCTTTCTTCTTCACTGTCTGTCATTTAAAAAATGCAGGCTTTGCAGAGTAGGTCTCCAAGGAGACAAAGATTAGATGCACAATATTTTGGAACACTGTATCCTTCAACGTTGAATAAACCAGAGCTTTACATAGGAATCTCTTCCTACTAAGGTCGGGCGGATTTTAACCTTTCACCCACTCCAGACGTCTATTGGAGTATTTACGGGAGAAAGGGGTCTGTGAAATATGCACGACTGAGTTACTCTACAAGTCTTACGTTAGTTTATCGCCTTACCAAACGTTGGGCGCCATGTAGTGTAGTTCCTAGTTTCCCACTAGGCCCTGCGCATTGGAATAACATAAACAGTAGTATCGACGTGGAACTGCGGATATTCCAGGCCTCCACTGACTATGCTAAACTTAATTGGGTTGTGTTACCAACTAGCTCAGAGGTCACTGGAAACTTTCTTCTCTGCATAGGAAGTGATCAGCTTCCTTGGCACAGACAAGAAGGGATTCAGTTTTCCAACAACCGTGCAACATGACAACTTTGCTCCTCAGATCAAGAGTCGATCTCTAGGGTCGTGTGAAACAATAGACATAGATTTCACTCAGTCAGTCTAGTGCAGTTTACTTTCACGAGATGTAGAGAATAGAGAGACGGGCGTTTGTCAATAAAGGGTTAACATTTATTGAACAGTCTTTCTTCTCGTACAAGAGAAATGTATTGCCACAATTGCAATAACTGTTATTATAAAAAGTACGTACAGTAAGATAAGAATAGCGAAATAGAACTGTAAAAGCATTGATATGGTTTCTTAGCCATACAATGGTTTAAAAGTAATAAAACATTTATACAGTCATATATACATTAGGCTAACATACTCAACTGGTGCTTCTAACTAAGCCTACCCCAGTGTGCCTGACCTAAGCCTAACACGTGAGAAGGGGAGTAAGTAAGTAGCTTAAGTTAAGTTGGTTTTGCCAAGGTTTGTTTCAAGAATTCTCGTCTAAGGGTTTAGTCAACACCATACCTCTGAATAGAATGATGGAGGATTGGTATCTCCTTCAGGGGTCTCTCTCGATATCCCAGTCACCCGCGAGGGTAAACCGGAAGCGCCGGGACTGGATTTCTCTGCACGAGAAATGCAGCGGCTTCTCTCAGCGCGTCGGGAGGAAGGAGGGGTAACAGCGTCCGCGGGCAGCTGGAATCGGCTGGATGTCTTCGCAGAGGACGGCTGCACGGCTCCTCAAGCGTACTGAACCACAGTTCGCGCTGTAGCGGCGATAATGGTAATCAGTAGCTTCACCACCACAGGATAGCAGGCTGCAGCGACAGAGTGCTAGTTTTTACCAACACGGGGTCATGCAGGCAGCTGGCATCAGCAACAGGCAACGCTCATTGCTTAAGGCAACGTTGGTAATATTTATACCTGACAGGTGCCGGGTTTGACGCAAGTTTGCTGCACATAAGACGTCAATTTAAGATGTCACTAGGAAGTGGCAGTTATCAGTTGCTCATTAGAGTTCCATTACTAATCAAAACATAGCAAGCGGGGATTTCCAGGTTTGCTAAGTTTTTATCTTGTTGAAGAACTCGGAGTGTTATCTAGGAATATCAGATAGTGACTGCTGCTCTGTCATTGCACTAATTGGTCGCAAAGGAAGTAGCAGAGAGTCATGCTGGAATGTGGCTCTGTGGCTCTGCTCGTGTGAGGCCAGAGATGACTTTTCAGAAAATCGCATTTGAACGGTTATGCCAATATAGGGAATAAAGGGCTTTATAGCCGAATAGGGGCATAAGGTCACAGTATCGATCAGGAACCTAGATAAGCACATGACAAGGGGGAACTCTCCAGGTCGTTCCCGGGGAGGCAGTCTATGGGGGCATCGTCCCGGACGGTCAATTTCAGCATGCCCGACACTCCCCCCCACTCAAAGGGGATGCGGGCCATCTGGCACAGGCTCTCGGAATTGTCCGCTGACCGTACTGGGCACAGTACATTGGGCAGGATTTGGTCCGAGGTCACCAGGTGGCAACTGACGGCCGTCACGCTGGCTCCCGTGTCGCGGAGGGCTTCAGCCCGGTGTCCATTAATGGTGACCCACTGGCTGTACTTCTGAGTGTTGGCCGGGATCGGGCCCTGGGGACCATGTCTCTTTCGCCCAGACATACCAGGGACATGGCGGCGGGCTCCCACTCGGTCTGGTCTTCGTCATAGTTCTCTTCTTCGCCCCTTTCCTCTCCCAGGGAGGCGGCCACGATCTGGCGGTTTGGCGGACCGGTGGCGCGGGATCGCTGATTCATGGGGCAGTTGGGGTCATTGGCATAGTGCCAGGGTTGCTGGCATTTGTGGCAGATAACGTTTGAGCGGGGCCCCGGCCATGCTGGGGGGCCCCTCTTCTGGCCAGGGAGGGTGAAGTGTTGGTCGGGGGAGGCACAGCGGGGGCGTCCCAGTTCCTGTTCTGGCCTCCTCTGCTGCCTCGCGGACCCCTGGGGAGCTTGGCCTTGGTCTCCCATAGAGTTTCGGGAGACCCGTGTGCTCTCCCATCGATCGGCTTCGATGGCGAGTTTACGGGGCTCGGTCAGTTTGCTGTCGAGGAGATGCTGCCTGAGTTCGACAAAGCAGTTGTTGGAGAGGTGCTCACATACAATGAGGTTGAACAGCTGCTCGTAGGTGGTGACTTGGCTGCCTTTGATCCACCCCTCTAAGGCTCTACTATAGAAGTTCACATACTCCACCCAGGTAGTACCGGGGATTCTCTTACAATCTCTGAATCGCTGCCGGTACATCTCGGGGGTGAGCCCATAGCGAGTAAGGAGGGCGGCTTTCATGTGTTCGTAAGAGGTCATCTCAGCATCGGGGAGCTGTAGCAGGGCGTCTCTCCCCTCGTTGACGAACTTTCCCCACAAGCCGGCACCCCAGTCTTTTTGCGGTACCTGGTGCGAGGTCATGGCTACCTCGTAGGCTTTAAACCACTGTTGGATGTCGTCGTTCTTATAGTATTCTCTGACAACATCCTTGGGGATGTGGACCTTGGTGTCCGCAGGAGGAGGTGGGCTCCGGTTCCCGGAGGCGCTGGCCTCCCTTTTTTTGGCCTTGATCTCAAGTTCTTTTAAACCACGCTCGTGCTCGTACGTGAGCCTCTTCTCCTCTAAGTCCCTCTGCCTTTGTTTCTCCTCCAGGTCCCCTTGCAGCCGTAGTTGCTCAAGGGCTATCTTTTTCTTGGCCAGCTGTAGTTCTCCATCCAGACAGAGTCGGTCCAGCTCCAATTCATGGAGCCGGCTCCTTTCTCGCTCTCAGGCATCTTCGTGGGAGAGGCCCGTGTTTCTTTCCTCCGCTGGGGTTGTGATGGTTTCCGGGTGCATATCTGGGATTGTGATATCTTCGTTCTGGGGTGGCGTCGCTCCTGTGTCTACCCATGTTTGCAGGGCCTGCTTGAAATCGTCCTTGGTGTTTAGCCCAGTGGTAGCGATGCCCAGGTCCTTGCAGAATTGTTTCAATTCTTTGTGGTTATAGTCTTCCAACCGTTCCATCTGGAACTCTGCGGTTGGTCTGGTTTCCTTGGTAGTCATGGTCGTAGTTTGTTTCTGTCAGTAGTGGGCGAGTCACTCTCTGTACGATCTGCGTCGGCTCGGATCCCACCGCTGCCACCAATGTTAGAAAAGCGATCTTAGGGGGGAGGCAGAGGCTGTCTGGCCGACCACACCGAGACCTACCTCTCCTTCTAGAACTGGCTGAGCACGGTCGAGAGGCCTCTGGGCGAGGTTCCTCTCCTAGGATCGTACAGGCGAGCAATCACACCACTACAAATAGACACCACACAAGGATAGATTCTTAATGTCTTTATCAGTAATCAAGGCGGGTTATCTCAGCAATACAAGTACAAATGAATCGAGGGATCCTTAAGGTCTTTAGTAACTGCGGGAAGGGGGTGGCGGGACAGTCTTGGTACCAGCCTGGTACAGGGATACCCTACGCTCAGCTCTCAATCCTCGAGCTGGGGGGTTCCTCAGGGTCGGGCCGCTGCAGTGCCAGCAGGGCTCCGAAGATTGTTTCAGCGAGGTTGGGCTGCGGCAGCGCCAGCAGGGCTCCAAATATGGTTTGAGCAAGGTCGGGCCGCGGCAGCGCCAGCAGGGCTCCAAAGAGGGTTTCAGCGAGGTCGGGCCACAGCAGCGCCAGCAGGGCTCCGAAGATGGTTTCAGCGAGGTTGGGCTGCGGCAGTGCCAGCAGGGCTCCAAGGATAGTTTCAGCGAGGTTGGGCCGCGGCAGCGCCAGCAGGGCTCCAAGGATAGTTTCAGCGATGTTGGGCCACGGCAGCGCCAGCAGGGCTCCAAGGATAGTTTCAGCGAGGTTGGGCCGCGGCAGCGCCAGCAGGGCTCCCCAAAGGGTTTTCAGGGTTTAAAGTAGGTGAGTTCTTCTTGGGTCTCTCGACTCCAGGATACAACTGCTGACCCATTCCAGGGCTGCCCCAGATATAGGCCTGGAGTCCTTTGATGTCCGGACCCTCGCACCTGGGGGTCAGAGGGGCCGGGATGAGAGTGTCCAGACACCCAGCAGGGGGGTGGAGCCAGCACCCAGGGAGGCCGTTGGGCGATCGAAACCAGGCGTCCGGGGATGACTGGAAGGCCATCAAAACTCCCCTCCTCCTTGATCCGTCAAGTGGCCGTTTTACCACCTGGTCCGATCTTGGTGCCTCGATCTTGGGGCTTTGTTGGGGCCGAGGTCGGGCCGAGGCCACGGTGCCCGGACGAGGAAGGCCCAAGATGGAGTCGGGACCTGAGATGGTGGCCCGGGATATGGATCGGACCAGCAGCGTGGGGCGAGTAGGGGTCGCCATGTTCTGGAGGGGGAGAGCCGGGGTCGCCAGGAGTGGTGGCACTCGTGAAGGTTGGAGGGGGTATCTTCAGCCCGAGGGACAGGGGTCGATGTCGTCCAGGGCCCACCATGCGGGAGGAGTGGGACCACGCCACGAGGCCGGGTCCAACAATTCTATTCATCATAGGTGGAGACTGTCACTGGAAGCAGAGTCTTACTTTGAAAATATAAAAGTAGATACAAAAAAGACTGGTTTTCTTCTGTGTACTGAAGTCCACCCATAGTACTAGGGCAAGTATAATGCCGGAAAAAAAAACGTCAACAAATGTGACAGGCAAGGGAAGCAGGAGGATAGATTAGATAGATACTAAAAGATGCCACCAATTGTATGTACTGCACTTGCTAGTGCTACTATGCCACTATGTGTTGAATTATTTTTGAAGAGTTTGTTACAATTCTGTTTCTTTTTTTATAGATACTTATACTCCTTCCCAAAATCCATCACGGAAGGAGTTGGCAGCCAGGGCCCAGCAAAGGAAACTGCAGGCCATTGTGGATGAGTACCGCCGGCTGGTGGCTGAGGCCAAGGAGGAGGAGGAAGAGGTGGTGGCAGCAGGTGCTGCCTCTTCCAATGCCCCAGGCCCCAACCAGGCCCCACCTGCAGGGGTACGGCGCTGTGATCAGGCAGCCGCTCACCGCCAGCATTTCACAACATCTGCCGCCCCGCCACATCATGGATGCAAATGTAGGTGCCGTGCATTTCAGCAACAACTTCTCCTCCGGGTGGCTAAGCTGGAGGACCAATTAGAGGAGCGCGTCAAAATAATAGTGGACAAACACCTCAAGGCCCGCTGATTGTAATGGACCCTGTTCATTTGCCCCTTTTTTAATACTGTTGTTTGTGGGTGGTAATTGGGTGTTGGGGCTATTTTTGTAGGACATTCTTTGGACTTGGACATTGGTTGGGGTTAGGGTGGGGATAGGGGTGGAAATGGACTAGGAGGATATTTTTTATATACATGAATAAATGTTATTTATTTTCAACGTACACATATGATGTTGTTTTGTGGTGGGGTTACTGTTGTACGTCACAAGGTTTACACTAGATGCAGGGCAGCGGCCAGTGTTTGATTTAAATAATGTATTAATTGACCACATGTGTAACATGCAAACAGATAGATGTGGTACCCTCACAGAGTTATATTTGTCCTATTAGTACTACCAGTCTCTCCTCCATTATACCTCCCAGCAAACTTCTCTTCTTACCTGTGATTGATGATGATTAAGTTCAGCATCGCAAGGGCTGCATGGTTTCCCAAGACAACGGAGAATATGCCGTGGTTGTGTGATGGTAGTAGTAGACTAGACACTGGCACTAGCATTGGCAAACAAAAACAAAATGACAGTAATTTGCCTGAGAGAGAATGTGGGAGAAGTAGAAAAGTACAGTGCATAAGACTGACAAAAAAATAAAAACATTATTACAACTTCTAAACTCAAAGAAATCAATGGTGTTGGGTACTGCCAAGTACAAGAATATAACTGTAGTTGTGTTGAAGGAGTAACTAAAACACAATCCTAATTCGTAAACTTAAATGCTGTAAAATGAAATTCAACCAATGCCACCAATTATTTAGATTTATTTGTTGGGTCCCTTTGGGAAATTAATTGCCTTGTACACTAGTATATACAGTGAGCTTGGGTGGGCAAGCAGAAGAAGATCCTCGCCCTCCCTCGTTGACATTTGATTTCATTAGTGTTGCTTTCACCACATCTGCCCCAGCAAGCGTGTGATCAATTGTTGGTATAGATTTACAGCCTGATTCATCAAGGTGAGTATTTGCTATTCCTTAATAGCGATTATTAAGGAATCGCTATTAAGGAATAGCAAAATGCTATTCACCAAGAAATCGCTAAATAAATTGCGATTTCTAATCATTCCTTAATTGCGATTAGCAAATTGCTAATCGCAATTAAGGAATATCTCCCCATTCATTCCTATGGGCCCAAAGGCCCATAGGAATGAATGGGAAGACATTTGAATGTGTGAATCGCAATTAGAGATTCGCATATTGAAAATGCAATTTCAAGGGTGCAGGGGTGTCCAAAGGACACCCTGTAGCACCCCTGAAATGTATGCTACATTGGTGTTGCGCACACACATGTCCCAAGGACATGTGTGTGTGTAATATGTAACTTAGAAAAATGCATTTAAATGCATTTTTCTAAGTTTCCGCTATTTACCACTAGGTTTGACCTCGCTGTAAATAGCAGGAAATTTTTGTGAATTCGCAATTTAAAGATGTTTCAAGAATAGCATTTAAGGAATCTCTAATAGAGATTCCTTAAATGCTATTCCTCTCAAATATGCAAATTCTTAAATAGCGATTTTTGCATTTGGGATGATGAATCCCAAATGCAAAAATTCCGCTCGCAAAGGGCCAGATTCAGAATCTGGCCCTTTGCGACCGGATTTAACAATGATTAATCTGGCTGTTAATGTAGTAACATCACACCTCAATATAAAACCACACAGCCCGGGGGAAGAGGGTTAGGGTTTGATGAATGGATGGGAATGGGGGTTTGGGGAAAGGTTTGACAAAGAAAAACAGTACGCATGGAGACAACAAAAGCAAAACAATGAAGACGATGATTGATGATCCACTACTACCCAATAATTCTAAAGTTAAGCAAGAAAAAGGAAATGCATGCATGATAAAGATAAGTTTTAACTTGATGGTTAATAATATATAATGAGTGGTAATTAACTACTACTACACAATTCAAAGGAAGTATTTCTTATATATGATATGAATATGACTTTTGCCTAGGCTGTATGCCCTCTGAGTAACCGTAATACATGTTGTAGCGGGCTGAAAGCTAGCAAAGAAAATTAAGAAATAGTTTAAGTGAACAATCAATTACCAAACACAAGTGTAAAATAAATGAAGAGGAAAAAGGAATAAAAAAAAATATGAAAATGATACTAAAGTTAATGTATTATCCAGGTCCAAATGTGTAGTTGTATCTCGTAATTCATCTTTGTCCTCCCTTCCATGGACACTGTGACTGAATATCATTCTTGGGCGCCTCTGGCTGGATTATGAGGAGGATTGGTATGGTAAGTGTGAGTTGTTGCTCCAAGTATAATAGCAGTGGGTAAAAGGCCGGCCTGTAAGTGTTAATGGAAAAAGAAATGGGGTATTACAAAATAAGTTAACTGAATGAAAACATAAAAATCAATTACGGTGTAGTGTAAAAAAGACAAGACTTGTGAGCGAGAAGACTTTCAGACTGAGGCGGCTTGGATACATTGTGTAACTCTAATCTTCTAGATGCACATCAGTCATCGAAAAGAACAACAAGATAGGAGCCAGCACAGAACAGTTACAGGAGGACCACACCACAACACCGGGCCGTTAGTCTGTGGCCCAAACTCCATTTACCTAAATTGTTCACAGTTCCAGACAAAAGGCATAAACAGCAACCTAGCATTTTCCAAATCAAGTGATTAAATCAATGCGCCATTGTCAGTCAATCACACCACTATTCTATTCCACCACTGCGCACACATGTAGCCCAGTTCTGCTGTGGTTCTTGTTGATTGGTTGTGTTTACCATGTATTCAACTTCCTGAATGTATTCCATCAATCATCTCAGATGAAACTGACTGACAGCGTGCAAAGATGGTATGGTGGTCATCATCATCCGGTGTGGCACATGTACATGTTGTCCAACAGACTACCAACAGCAACTCAGTCTGTAGTGAGAGACTACGATTAAATTGATAAAATGTAAATTGATACTTGTATAGCGCACTACTCACCCGCAAGGGTCTCAAGGCGCTTGTCCGAATACCGCTGTGGAACCCATCCTGGTTTCCCTGTGAGGCGTCTACTCCTGGGCACCCCCAAGGTGTAGGCCAGGCATCCTTAGCGTTAGTGATTCTTCCAGCTCCAAATCCAAATGAAAGTGAACACCACATGGACAAAGCACTAGGAGGAGCCTGGTGGACAGGAACAGGAAGTTGGAGACTCAGGAGGAAATCATTTCTCTTGAAAAAAAGAGTAGAAACAAAAAGAGGACTCCTTGCCCCACAAAATACAGCCAAATCACAATCTGAGGGGTTTTCCTGAGCAAAATGATCATTTTTGGGAAGGTTTTAACATGCTCGAGAGATATTTTGTGCCAGATTGCAGTGCCTGCATATTCAGAAACGCGATCTTAGCAACATGGTGCTGCAAGGAAGATCGCGCGTCCTAATGACGTGTTCGCGTGTCCGAATGACGTTATCACGTTCTCACAGTCGCATGGGATTGTGCGGCTGGATTCCAAACATCGTAGCGAACACGACCGGGAGAGAAAAGCGAGAAAGCAAATGCAGAACCACGGTAAGTCATTACCGCGCACGCAAGAATGCTATTGAGCACGCGAGGAAGAAAAACTACTAATCTACGCTGCAGATAGCGAAGTACTCAACAACTTCGCGCTCACCGCAAAGCGCGAAGTTGCCGAAGATGTGCAAACTCCGTGAGCGGAGCATAGTTCTCTGCCCAGGGTTAGTTCAAATGAAGCCAGGTCTACTCAGCCTTTCATCCTTCTGAGCTGGATGAAATGAGTACCATTGAGTTGGGGAACAATAAACATCCAGTGCCAAGGTACCCTTCTGGGTGAACGTGCACTTTACAAACTCACATGTTATTTTACAAAAAGACTCTATTTAGCAAAAGGTATAATTCAACACAACACATGATTTTTGATATTACAAGGTTTTAAAGGTTTAATATGTTTTTCCTTGGGCAGCCTTTATATTAACACTCCTGGCTGGCCACAGAGTCTGGGCATTGGGCCCAGGCCATAAAGACATAATGCAATAGATTTCTTGTGGTTACAAATGGAACAGGACAAATAAAAATATAAATAGTTAGTAGGAGATGAGGAGATGTGTATATGTGTGTATGTATATATCTATCTATATATATACATTTGCTTCGCTCCCCTAGGCCAACTTACTAAGACACCCTCCTGCCCAACCAACTCTTTTCCTGGCATCAATTCAAAGCACTTAGCTGGGTTTGGTGTGGGCTTGTTTCGTGAATAGGAGCATTCAGCCTAATGGTGCAGCACATCAGTGCTTTGCTCACAGTCTTCCCTCATCTTAAGGATGTTCTCTTGCCTGCTGTTGAGTTCCGTGGTGTTCCCTTGTTGGTGCTGTGTCCCGGACTGCCCCTGGTGGGACGAGGGTCCCAGGGGTTGCTCTGCCTTTCTTGCGCCTGCCGCACCAACGCCATCTTCACACTCTGGGACTTCAATCCCCAGAGTGCACAGCTGTGCCAAACACCTGCCACGAGTGAGGCGGAGGCGGGGCCAACACGCTCATAGTGCAGCCTCTCCCACTGTGGCGCAGGTGTTCTCTTGCCTGCTGTTGAGTTCCATGGCGCTTCCTTGTTGCTGCTGTGTCCCGGACTGCCCCTGGTGGTACGAGGGTCCCAGAGGTTGCTCTGCCTTTGTTGCACCTGATGCGCCAACACCATCTTCACACTCTGGGACTTCCATCCCCAGAGTGCACCGCTGCGACACACACCTGCCGCGAGTGAGGGGGAGGCGGGGCCAACGCGCTCATAGCGCAGCCTCTCCCACCGCAATGCGGGGCGCACGCGGGACGGAGCACGGACGAAGCCCAGACCAAATCGGGCCCGTCTGAGCCCGTCCGAGACCGCCTGAGGCTAGGCTGGGCCGCGGCTCTAAAATGTATGCTTCAAAGGTACTGTGTCCTAGTCTTTTATGCTCTACCTAAGGTGTAAATACCTCTATGGAATGGACTACCTTAGTTGTTGAGTATACTTTTGCATAGACTCTGGACATTGGACCTTGGATTTCTGCTTTTTGATATCTACGGTTAAGGGTTTATATTCAATGGGCCCATAACTCGGCATGCTGATTTACGTTGGATTTTGCTTATTTGTATTTTAAGTGAGCTATCGCGTACTTTTTTTTTTTTGTAAATTGAGTGCATTATATCATTTGTTTAAAATTGGGAAGCGGAAAACAATGTCTGCCCAGAAGAAAAAGTCAGCTAACGCTGGTGAGCAGTCACGTCAACCCCTAATAAGCTTTCTCACTGGTGCTGTAGGTGCCATAGAAAGGCAGATTAACACAGTCAAAGAGGCTTTGACACCTGGGATAGACAAGAACACTTTACGCAGCACAGAGGTAGATGGAGAAAATAGAGGTAAACCAGGCATGAATGGTTGCGTGGTGAATATCTCGGACCATCTAACAGACAACAAACCCGAAGTAGACGCCAAATAAACGACCAAGGAATCCAAGTAACTGTGATAGTACTGGCCCAAACACCAATGGAGGAGGGGGAATAAATTAAATTGTATTAGAGAGGTCGTCCCCAAAAAAAGGAAAAAGGGTACAAAAAAAGATGAAGCTTGCACCAGCTAATAAAACTGAAATTGGGAGAAAGCTATTGTTAGCTCAAATGCAGACGGAGGTAGAAAAACTTAAAGTAAAATATTGGAGGCCCTAGATAGTCTGATAGGAGACAGTATTGGACGCTTAATAACTAGAATTGGAGTAATCAAAGATAAAACTAGTCCAACCAATCATACTGTCAGAAATTACCAAATAGCCCCTAGATCACATATCAGCCAAATGGGACCTGTCATATCCTGTACTAAAGTTCCTTTAATAGAACCCTTACCAGTAGGTCAAAATATGCTAGTCACCAACCCCCTGACTCACAATATGTTGTCAAGGATAGCTACAACTTTCCCACTAGAAAACCCGAGTATAGTGCATCAGACTCCTGTGACCCAACATACTACTCGCCTAGATCTACCGGCAGCAGCTACTCCGTATGTAGTAGTTTTAGCTAATGTTCCTGCAGTGATTGAGGTGGGGGGGTGAAACATGGGTGAATCTTAGGAATAAGTCCTTACACTGGTTGGGCTATAGAACAGGACTAACCAGTAAATTATTTGACGAATTCAAGATGGTAAAGCGGGCGAGTTGGCTAGGAAAAGGTCCAAAACATTTTGAAGGGGATTGCGTTGTATTGACCTATAAAACACCCAACCTTGTAAACTTGATCTTAAATAAAGTGGGGAACAATCCTACAGGTAATAGGCAGATTAGTGTTGTTCCTCTGGGATATTTCTATCGCCCCGCATACTGGGCCCATCCAAGGTCAAACTGGCAAGATCCAAGGATGTTATTTAGAAATCAGATTAATATCCCTTTTTATAATCGCTTTGATAGACTTCATGGGCTCGAGGAAGTAGACTGACTGAGTCTGGGCGATCCTATTAATGTTGTTACCTCCAACGTAACTGCTGCACAGCAGGAAGTAACTTTTACAGATAGCTTAGGCTATACTAGCAATACACACCGCTTAAAAGAGACCGTAAATAAACTTCCTGAACCTCGTGAAGAGAAGCAGAATGTATGTCCCTTGATGACATTTTTCCAACTAATGCCACGGGTGTTGGCTTTCAGGTAGATAGTAATCCTAAGGATATTAAATGTCAAATCATGTTTTGGAACGTGGCTGGTCTAAAATCAAAGGTGAATAACAAAGTGTGGGTAGATTTCAGAAATAGATTTGAGATTTTAAGCCTACAAGAAACCTGGGCTGAAGAACCTATTCACTTGTGTGGTCATAAAACTCTACATACCCCGGCTATTAGCTCCAAACATGGTAGAGCAAAAGGGGGCCTATGTACTTATATCTCAAATTATCTAAAAATTGAAAAGGTTGAGATGGTCCATAGCAACAGTTATTATCATATCGTTAGGATTTGTGTGGACAAAGCGCTATGTGTGATTAGTGCGATTATTGCGAATTTTTATAATAATTCCCCCGCTGAGATGATGGAAGATATGATAGGAAGCCTAAGCAGAATTGTAAAAAGCCTTCTCAGTCAGAGCGCCATGTATTGTAGTTCCTATATTCCCAATAGGCTCTGCGCATTGGAATAACATAAACAGCAGTGTAGATGTAGGACTGAGTCATCTAGGTCTCTACTGACTATGTTAAACTTAATTTAGGTTTGCGCCAGCTAGCTCAGAGGTCACTGGAAACTTTCTTGAATGAATAGGGAGGGACAAGCTCCCCTGGCTCAGACAAGAAGGGATTCAGTTTCCGACAACCGCATAAACCTGACAACTTTGCTCCCTCAGAATAAGAGTGTATCTCTAGAGTCGTGTGCAAACAATAGACAGCTATTTCACTCAGTCAGCAGTGCATACTTAGTTTCACCAGAATGCAGAGAAATAGAGAGACGGGAGTTTTCAATAAAAGGTGTTATTTATTGAGCAGTCTTCTTTCTCATGCAAGAGAAATGAATTGCCACAATTGCAATACTTAAAGTAAAGTAAAGTGCGTACAGTAAACGTAGTATTAGGAAATAATACTGTAAAAGCATTGATATGGTTTCTTAGCCATATGATACTTTAAAATGGATAAAATATATACATACATAAATGCATTCACTAACGTACTCAACTGGTGCTTCTAACTAAGCCTACCCCGGTGTACCTGACCTAAGCCTAATACTTGGGAAGGGATGAGTAAGTATCAGTTTAAGTTAAGTTGGTTAAGATTATTTTGCCAAAATCTGCATCAAGAATTCTCTTAAGGGTTTAGTCAGCTCCGTACCTTGGTAATAGAATGTGGGAGGTCTGGTATCTCTTTCCTCAGGACTCGATCTCCCAGCAACCCGCAAGGGTAGGCTGGAAACAGCGGAGCTGGATTTTCTCGGCTGGAGTAAAAGACAGCGTCTCTCTCAGTGCGTTGAACGGGAGGGGCGGCTTCCGTGGGCTCTTGCATCAGCTGGGCTCTCGGGCAAGTAGATGGCCGTTCTGCTCCAAACCACTGTGTGTTTGCTTAAGGCAGCTGTTGGTATTTTATACCTGGAAGGTGCCGGGTTTGACGTAAGGTTGGACATAAGACGTCACTAAGAACTAACAGTTCTTTCAAAACAAAACCAGGGGCGATTTCCCGGGCTGTTGGAGGCTTGGTTTGTTTAAAGAACGCGTTGTGCTTTCTAGGAGTCGATGGAGTAGCCGTGCTGTGCTTTGGACTGCATGGGCTATTTCTGAATATGGATCTGATTCTTATGCCTTTATCAGGATATTATTGATCATAACCTCAGAAGTGCATAAATCAGGAATATCGAATTAGGGTCCTAGATATAAACACGACAACCAGAAATGTTTTTGTTATATGGGGTGGGGATTTCAACTGTTATCTATGCCATACGGGGGATACGGGGACGTGTGGGTTAATTCTAGGTAATGATACCAGTATTCTGCATTTTGCACATACAGTTTGTGGGGATTTTATGAACGATATTATGTTTTCCTGTGATATAGGGTACGCTATTAGTTTGTGCCAGCCCGAGGTGCCCTTTTGTCCTACATTTGCACGCACACATGACGTTGCCTTAAGTGACCACTTCCCATTAAGTGTCGATATTTTGGTATTTATCCAGGAGCCCAACAGGTCCAGTAGACCTGAGTCGTGCTCAAATATTATAGCTTTAAGCAGACAAAATGGTTATGCCTTTCTAAAGACTGTTTTTAGATTTCGGAAATCAATTATAATATGAATTTTACTATACATTTTGATTGTGATATGACAACTGTACATTTATGGTTATTATATATGTATAATAACCAAATAAAGTTACTTGAAATGAACTGAATTGAAGTGTGTGAATTGGACTTCTCTACAATTCGGTCCACTTTGCGATCTTTTGACGAGTGCCAGAATAATTGACAGGTAGCCGTACATAAGAAATGCGGTAGTAAAGGAACTTGTGTTTTTTTTGGAAGCAGCAGGAAAGTGAAATAAAAGATTATGTCACTACGTGAAATACCATCGGCATCACCACTGTTGAAATAAAATCAGTTAGGTGTATATGGATATATAAATATATGCATGTCCTATAGTGACACATTTTGCAGAATATGACCAAAAAAGGTGGTAAAATGTGGCAGCTTAGCATCTTGTCCAATGAACGTGATGGGGACATCCCTTTGTTAATTCACTGTTGTTCTAAATTGTGATACCTTAGAGGCCTTTCTAATACAGGGGCACCTTGAGTGCAGTTGTGAGGCAGGAGAGAAGGAATAGTTGTGGGATATGTGCAGCATATGAAACATGGTGCAGCAACCAGCGACCCGTAATAATTGATTGCCACAGATAGCACCAACCGACTAGCTCCAACCACGCCCTAGTGCTAGGAAATTCGAAGAATGAATGATACGTGCTAATATGAAGCATATTTCAATGTAGAAGGACAATATGCAGTGAGTAGCGATGATCAGTATTGCAATATTTTTAGAATACAATGTATGTGGATTTAAAAATGCCTTTTAGACTACAGGTGCCAACTTCAGCTGTGGTTGCAAATATTTTGCAGTTCGATCACTATGAGTTTTTGTTTCCTATTGGTGTTACGGGTACACATATTCTTAGGATGTTCCTATCTCTTGAGAGCAATAATAGTACAATGCTTAGGTTGTTATTTCACTTTTGGAGTTAATTGATGTTTTAAGGTTTTGCACACTGCAGTCATTATTTTTGTGGGGTTCTTCCCTTCATC
Organism: Lissotriton vulgaris; assembly: GCF_964263255.1. Lineage (NCBI taxonomy): Eukaryota > Metazoa > Chordata > Amphibia > Caudata > Salamandridae > Lissotriton > Lissotriton vulgaris. The sequence goes on from NW_028253543.1 coordinate 82,604, forward strand.
CCTAAGCAGTTTACTAGGTTTCCTGCTTTCGAGATATTTGCATACATATGCTTAATGTTCATGTTTCCACCTTCTCATGTTTGGTTAGGAGCTCCACCAGTGCATTTGTGTTTTTTTTATTTCTGATTGTGGTGCCTGCACAATTACACAACTACTGTTTCACACCTAGCCACAGGTCATAGAGAATGTTTGGGGAGAAGTAGACTCCACATTTGATACAACAGGGGGATTAGATGTGAACATATAAAAATTACATATATTTGTATATTTAATAAAACAAAAAAAAGATGAAAGCACAATTAGATCCATTATATTTTACCTATAGGCAGGCTGTACCAGGATGACATGTCATACCACAGGCCCTACTACAAGTTTCCCACACATTTAGATTTCCAAGCGGAAGGAGAAGGGACCTATCGATCCTGAACTCCTACTCATCACTCCCAGGACACAGATCTTTGTCCAGAAGGTCTCCATTGGCTGAAAAAAACAAAAACCTGAAGGAGCTTTTAAAGTCATAGACTCCTCACCCACAGCTGAAGAACATGGATACATCAGAGCGACATCAGGACCAACCCTGCCCCACCCCAGCACTGACAATTAACAGAAGGAGGACAAATTCTTCCCATTGACTATCTGAGAAGAAGAATGTGATCGATTTTGTAGTCTACTGATACAGCCACAACACCAGCAGAGCAATAGATCCTTGTAACAAGATATGTTGCTTTTTTTTGTCTCTATCTTATTGTTGGAATGCACGACACTTACAATGTTTTAATTGGTTTGCTTTTCTGTCTTATTGCTTGACTCAGAAGACTTTTATTCTTCAAAAGGTTGAAATTGTCCAAACTACTGTGCATCCCATATCTTTTTCCCCTTCACTTGCTGACACTTATCAATCAATCAATCAATCAATCAAGCATTTGTATAGCGCGCTACTCACCCAGAGGGTCGCAAGGCGCTTGGGGGGGTCCGCTATTGCTCGAACAGCCAGGTCTTGAGTTGCTTCCTGAAGGAGAGGTGGTCTTGGGTCAGGCGGAGGTGGATGGGGAGGGAGTTCCAAATCTTGGCCGCCAGGTAGGAGAAGGATCTTCCTCCTGTTGTGGCTTTTCGGATGCGGGGAACGGCGGCTAGGGCGTGGCTGGTCGATCGTAGCTGGCGGGTGGGAGTGTAGAAGGTCAGGCGGTCGTTGAGGTATCTGGGGCCTTGGTTGCGGATAGCTTTGTGTGTGTGGGTGAGGAGTCGGGATGTGATTCTCCTGCTGATGGGGAGCCAGTGCAAGTCTCTCAGGTGTCCGGAGACTTATAGCAGTAGTAGTGACAGATTTAATAACGCAACGTATTCCAATACCGCCATTGCCTTTGATGGTACTTCTGATGTTACAATCTGTCCGTCTGAGTCGTCCCATCATCGTAGAGATGCCCCATTGATCCGACAGCATAGTGTCCACGATTCTCTCCATGTTATTATGTGGTAAAGCCAGATAACAATAGTAGGTAGGCAGAAGACGCATGATTACTGTTATGTGGCTGATACGTTTCACATGCAGTAGATACAGATAGACTGATTTTCAGAATTTCCCTAGGAAAGTACCACCAAACACCGTAATATCTCCTACTCCTGTACCTCTACAGAATACAGGGCTAAATTCAGATTATTGAGGCCATCATCTCTGAAGTGCTCATAAATACCAGCGTATCGGATCACACCCCAATAATGCACAAAGTTATCACTGACAGTTCCAGAATAAAGTGGAAGATAACAAAGATGCTCAAGATAGGAGTTACTTATACCGACCTTACTGCATCTTTTTGTTGGAAGAATGGGTTTATGATAACAAAAATCACACTCAGACTGAAATGACTCTTTAGCCCACACCTTGCGTTGCCCATGCCAAAACAGCACTGCCTTATGTGATTGTGATGTACTTTATTCGATAAAAAATGTCATCATAAAAGTATACAATTTATACAGTACGTTTAGAGGGATAAAAAACAGAAACCCACCAGTCCTTATATACATACAGCATCACATACTACCCAAATTCTGAAATCTACAAAATATACACTAAAAACAGATACATAAGAACCATAAAAACATCCTAGCATTGGGCCATCTGGCGGTTAGGTTAAATGGGGGGTGGGCTTAGCCCTCCTTGTACGTGTCTGCCATGCACTACCCAAGTATTTAGCTACCCCACACACCATAGCGGTGGTGGACGTGTCGGTGTAGAGCACCCGTAGGGCCATTTTGTGACACCTGAGGCCCAGCCCCTTGCATAATGGTTTTAACCAAATCTTCCTGGCGACCCTATATGCCGGGCAGGCAAAGAGAAAGTACGCCACAGACTCATTTGGGGCTGCACAACCAGGACAGGCTTTTGATGGATCACCTAAAGTGTTCCACCCAAAGGTGATATTATTCAACGGTAAAGTCCCGAGCCTATGTTTTAGGTAAAGTGATCTATCCAGAGGTTTCTCTATGAAGTCTAAGAAGGGTTCAAGTTTCCTTGTCTGTTTGATCTCAAGGAACCGCTCAGAAAGAGGACCCCCTGCAGCTCTGGGAGTGGCTATATCCTGGACCCAGTCCCAATAGAGCTTCTTAATCACTAACTTGGGAGGCGGTGTTTGGCTCGTCCATGATTCACTTAAGCCCAATTGCACAACCAGCTGCGTCAGGTTGCACAACCACTTGATCTTATTACCCGTATTGAGCAAAATAAGTTCATCTAGAACTCCTGCATAATTGTGGAGCTCCCGGGTCCTTCTCAGTCGCACCCAGAAATGTAGTGGGTGCAAACGCACTATATATTTGAGTGGACGCCTGCCCAAATCTAGCCGTAGTGGGATTAGCGGGGTGGAAACTGGGAGGCCCACCAGATCTCTCATAAACTTGTTTTTAGATGTAACTAGCTCCGTTATGTTCTAGAACCCCCACAGCTCGTATCCATATAGGGCAGCCGGTAGTCCTTGGCCTTCATAAATTGCGAGAGTCAGTGCCACAGGCTTACTCGTTGACTCCCGCTGTTCCTTTAAAACCACCCCTGAAACTCTTTTGTGGTTTAGTAGCATTTTGGCCAAGTGATCTATCCATTTTATCCGGCCATTTACCCTAACACCCAGATAGTCGAAGGAATCAACCAACTCCAAGGGGACACCATTAAGAGAAACATTGTTCCTAAATCTCTTGGAAGGTTTTAGAGGTGTTGATGGTAAGGCCTCTATCAGTGCAAAACACACTAAAACGGTCCAAGAGCTTTTGGAGGCCTGTGGGGGATTTAGAGATCAAGATGGTGTTGTCCACGAAGAGTAGGGTAGGTGTTTTTTCCCCCGTCAGGGATGGTGCATCTGCGGCTTCCTCCCTCAGATGGTCCACCACTCCATTCACAAAACGGGAGAACAGGGTCGGCGCCATAACACATCCCTGGCGGACTCCACTCCTCATGGGCACCCTCTCTGTCAGATGTCCCTGGGTGCCCCATCTAATCCTTGCATAATTCCCCTCGTGGAGATTCACAATGAATCCCAAAAGTGGCCCTGGAAGGCCCATCTTCTCCCGGATATCCCACAGCCTTGCACGAGGGACCAGGTCAAACGCTGTCTTGAGATCTATGAATGCCAGGTAGAGACTATCCTTGTTGATGGTCACAGCTTTCCAATAGATTGCAAAAAAGCGGAAGACCTGGTCCATCGTGCCCACCTTTTGACGAAACCCTGCTTGGAAATGAGAAAGGACATGCTCCTCTTACATCCAGACACCCACCCTGGAGATGATGACCCTGCCAACCACCTTCTGGATCACGTCAATCAGACTGATTGGTCTGTAATTGGCAGGGTCATCTCTGGTGCCCATTTTATACACAGTTTCCACCTCTGCTCCCTTCCATGAGTCTGGCACAGGGTAACCCTTGGAAATCAGATTCATTATTAAGGCAATGAGTCTGGCCCAGGCAGCAGGTTCGCTCAAAAGGAGGTCCCCTGGTATCCCGTCCGGGCCAGCTGCCTTCCTAGGGGACAAATGTCTAATGGCCAATAATACCTCAGAGGGCAGAAATGGTTCCTCGAGCACCAACTGCCTTATGTTTATTTGCACAAATGTAGGTGGGATAGACTGAAAGATACACTTCCTCAGCCTTTACTTGTCATTTTCAGAAAACTTAGATATTGTATGTGAACAAGTTATTTCCTTACACCAAGTCTTAGGGTGAATTAGTGCATATATACTATATTTACCAAACAGCACCATCTGCTGGCATGAAGTGTTGCTGAACCTTCATCTTGAAGCCTTCCTGTTAGGAGAGAAAAGAGTTTACTCCAAACAAAGATTTACATGCTATGCAAATATATAGAAGAGAGGCAATAGCTACTTGCGAACAGGATAAGAATATCAGAGGATAAATCGAGTAATAAGATATTGTCCTACAAAATATTCTGTGTTTTAAAACAGTGTAACTTTTAGGTTTTTTCTTGCAGTTCACACATTTAAAAGAAATTTGCAAGAAATAATGAAGAGAACCTTGAAGAAGTGTAACTGTCTCTTCTTGTCCCCTACCCCTTTCCCCCTTTTAGTTTCTTCAGCCCTATTACTTATTACGGTGTTTGGCTGGGAGAGTGAATAGGGGAGTTGGGTACTAGCGTCAGTCTGCGCCTGCGCAGTTCCCTTAGTGCCAGCACATCCTGTGACAAAGGTTCTGTCATTGAATCTTCAGCAAGTATGAAGACTTCTATCTGCTCTTCTTTAAAAAACAATTTCCATGTCATCACCCAGTCAAAATACTGGATACAAATGTTTAAAGGTTGTAACTCACAAGATATGACAAGATATACTGGACGGATGCTTATGTACCCCCTCTGCACCCTGACACACCTGAGAGACTAGACTGCTAATGTCTCAAAATAGTCCATACAAAGTGGTGTGGTGGAGAGTGATGTGACTGCTTCTTAAACCCACACATGAATGTCAGAGCCCCTGAAAGTAAACGTGAGACTGACCACTGAAACCGTTTTAAGTGGTCAGCCATGGAACTTGTGATAACAGAGGTGGAGTCTTTTCCAATGTCTCCTACTGTGCCCCATGTGATGTCATCACTGATACACCAGATTATCTCATCAGTGGTGTTCTTGTCAGTGTCTTTTATTAGATCATACAGGGGCCTGTGTCAGGCTGGTAGACATACTTTTGTGCGGCACATTATCTGTGAATTGACCGGGCATATTGTGCTATGACACAATTGCATTACATCATTTCACCAGGGGTTTTCACTAATAAGTTCAAAAGTGTTTTTAAGTGTTATATAGAAAGATCTTACTTTTTACCCTAAGTAGGAATATTGTGGACATCGGGTAGGTATGTCAGTCTTTCCTTGTGCCTGCCATGTATCTATCTGTAATGGCTCTGACACTCAGATGTTTTGCTGGTAAAGTGAACTCATTGGTGTCTATCCAACAATTGCCATACTGAAAGGATACACATTGCAGTAATGTCTGACCCCACAGATCTCTGAAACGTTTCCACCATGACCTCAGATAGCAGAGCACGCCACACCCAGATGGAATGCAGCAATTGATAACACAGCCATGTGGGCATCTGGACACCCACTCAGCATCACTTTCATTTTCAGACAAATTGTTAATTTTATGTGTATTAATGTTTCAAACTATTTCCACAGATCCTTTGGGTACCATATGTTTTTATTAATCTTTGCTCATTCTGGGGTTGTATTGCACAGTAGCGTCCAGCTAAATGTCTGTAGCCAGGGTAGAGAAGCCTCTTGTGGGGTGGATAAAGACTTGAGGTGTCCTGATGGTACACCTACTGTAAATGTTGATTTTGTGCCAGCAGATCTCTACAGTAAGCATCTTCTGATCTGTTCCTAGGGCTGGAACAGGCAATGACAACCCTGTTGGAACGGGGCGGGATCAGCTGGACTACAAATCACTCAAGTTTCTACACGTGACAGAAGACCAGGGCTGACTCTGGCTGGTCAACAATGATCAGAGGGTCTTCACATGCGTTCTCTTAATCCAAAGAGGGTGAAGAGGCCTCAGCGTCTGAACCACCATCAGCAACATTCATGCTGCCCTGAACATGTCCTCCTCTCTCTTGCTCCCGGTCAAGTGTCGCCCTCATGGATCCTCTCTTCTCCCACCTGAATGTTCTTGACCCAATCAATTGCCTATGCACAATCTCAGCTACACCGCCTGATGTTGTATTCAAGAATTCTGAAATGTAAAATCTCAAATATTTCAAAAATAAAAGTTAGCATTGAAGTCTCTTTCAGAAGGACTACTTATTACCAATGTACCTGTGCCTCTAAAATCTTGCACTTTTATTGGACCCTTTTGATCTATCTACAAGCGGTTTATAATAGCTCAATGCTGTTCAGATGACCATCATCCGAGAGTCCATTGGAGGTGGGTGATGTTGTGAGCCCTCTATACAGAACCACACAAGGAGATTGTGATACCTCAAACCTTCATCTGGAAATGTACAGGCCAATCCTGGTGACCTATGATAAGAGCAGTAACGTTTCGTAATTAATCCCTTCTTGTTTGTTCGATAAAGTTGTATGGCATGTGCTACCACGTGCTCACCATGTGCTCTGTCCGACCTTTCTGTCATTTGTTCTTGTACTCTGCCTAGTGACAAGGTATATTTAGCCTCTTATGCTTTTTGCATATGCTCAGTTGAGCTTGCAGCTGTCTTTGCAGCTGCTATTAGTCTGTAACTGACAGGATGTGTTTACTAGAATTAGCAACTGTTAGCTCCTCCCACTTGTTGATTGTGCATTTTCTATATGGCCTTATATGTACCTAAAACCTTCTTTCTGTTCTAATATCCCCTTCTTTTGAGCCCCTGTGTGGGTATAAAAGATCCATGTTCCTACTGTTCGGTGTGCTACTTCATAAACTGTCGGAGGGTGTTGTGTGAATATAGTTCCACCTCATGATGTTTAATACACTTTGTATTTTATATTCCAGTTTCCATGCCAACTTTTCCCCTATTGGTCTGAGGACATAGTGCAGAGAAGGGCGAGCACCTACCACTGGTAGGCTTAGCTGAGGCCCACCACCACACCAGTGTACCTAACATAGGTCTAGTACAAGGGAAGAAGTAGGTGCTGCCTTAGAATACGTTTTAGTTCTGCCAAGTATTGCCAAAGGTTTCTCCAGGTTCTAATCAGCTCCATACCTTAGAATGAGAGAGTTTGGTATCTATTTCCCGGGAATCTATTTCCCAACACCCTGCAAGGGTTGTCAGAAACACTGGAGCTGTATTCTCGTCAGGAAGTTGACAGTGTCTAGTCAGTGTATCAGTTTGGGAGTTGGCTTCCTTCTGTACTTGCTGTGGTGAGATGCGTCGTGCAAGTAGGTAGTCGAACTGCACTGAACAACGCCGTGCTTTGCCATAGCAAGTAAAGGTATATTTATACCTTGAAGGTATTAAGGAATGCCAGTATTGACATAAGAGTCGGGCATGTGAACATCATGAATGAACCTCTAGGGAATAGATGTTCATGCATAATAAAGACTTTCTTGGAGAAATCAATATTCAAGCAAGGGGATGTCCCTAACGGCTTAAGAGTCTGGTTTTCCAAGAATTCGTTTTGACGTAGATGAATGGATGTAAGTAGCCATGTCTATATTTGGGTAGCATGGACTATGCCTAAATAAGGACTGGATTTCTATGCCTATATAAGGGCAATGTGAAATGTAACAATATAAGTGCATTAATCGGGAAATGCGCCTGGAGGAGAGATTTAATCAGCCCTATCTTCCCGTAGCGCGGGACATGCACGTGCCTGCCCAGGCCACGGGCGGGCCTGTCTGCACCAATCCGCGTCAGACCATGGCAGTTCAGGGCCACCTTACTTGTCTTTTGGAAACTGTGTCTGGGCGGCCCTGAACTTGATCCGGAACTGGATGTTATCTGGAAAAACTTCTTAGAGAGATCTGAGGGCCGGTCTTGCAACTACCATCAATTACCATAACGAACTTAAAGGCGGTGAGAAAACTAATGAAGTACTACATCTTTTCTAAGTTTAGAGCTTGTGTTACTAAATGATTTTAAACCCGGACAATCAGTAAGCAAGATAGCTAAAAGACTCAGCTAGGGTTTGTGTAGCTTACCAGTTACTTTTGGAGTGTGTATTGAATTGTTTAGTAATAGTACATATATTCAGATGACTAGCACAAGTTGATTGTTTTTTTTACTCAATCTTATAAGTTTTTACTGTTTAAATTTGTGCCCAGTCCTCTTTTATTCTTGGCCTTTCGGTCTCAGTGCTTGTACTTTGCATTTTGCACCTTTAGGCACTCCATGCACCTTATATAGTTGGCATTTAGCACCTTGTGATTGTAATATTGCAATCATATTACCTTAGTCCCTGTGGTATAAGTGTTTGTATTTTGCATTTTGCACTCTTTTGGCACTTTAAGCACTTTACAATGTTGGCATTTAGCTCTCTGCGGTTGTACAGATCATACACTTGCACACTAATGACAACTATTTAGATCTCATTTTGCTGACTTTGCTTTAGGGTTTTGTGACATATTATTAATTATTAGGATGTCAAAACTCAAATTACAAAAAAACCCTAAAACTCCAGCTAAGCCCTCATGCTCCACCATTGATTCCTATCTACTAAGGGTGGTTAGCGCCATCAACGATGAAATAGATAGGGCGGAACGCCGCCTCTTATTAGGTGTAGGCACAGTGATGGAAGAAATAACTGGGTTGGAAGTAGAGTCTACCCCAAGTAATGAGCAAAAACGTACCCCCCGTGTGAATACTGGGATCCTCGTCTTGATCCAGATCTACCTTTACCACCCGAAGCACTACGATAACAATCACTTAGTGGTTTACCTATACAGAAAAGGAAAAGGAGCTGCAGGAAAAGTCAAGAAAAAACAGGGCCCATTAGTAAAAGTAAAAAATGCCCGCTATTGAATATTATTGTCAGGGCATTGGAAAAATCCCCTGACATAGGGTCCCTGTCTGATGAGCAAGTTAACCACATTGTAACCCTGTTAACACAAAAAGCAGTAGCTATTACACCACTACACAACAAACAAGACAAACTTAATGGAGAAGTTTAGAAACTTAGTAACATATTAAAACATATTAGTGAATACCCAAGGGAGAGTGTGAATGTGCCTCATGGGGTACCGTATGAGTGCCCTAAATCCACTATGAATACTGCTACTGTTAACACACTAACTAGTACCCTAAGCATCACCAATAGGAATAATAGGGACTGTGAGGGCCTAGATATTAACCCCCAAGCACCCAAAACCGGTGCTAACTTTACCTCAATAGGCACCAGACAGAAAGCGACAGAGAGTAACTATCCCTGCCATAATGGAGGGGATAGGATCGTAAGTGTAGAGTCAACCCAGGCCCCTAACAATTCAAAGGAGAGGGAGGAACCAGAGGGTAGAGCTGGTTGTTTGATTAACGTACCCCCAGAATTCTGTCCATATGTGGCAGTTTTGGAGAATGTACCCCAACTAGAGTCTGGCCAAAAGGAAAAGCAGGAGACTTTAAAAAATAAAGTGGTGCACTGGCTCAATCAAAATTATGGTTTGCTTGTGGTTCGTGCTGACCAGATACTCTTGACTAGAGGAGTAAACTGGATCGGGCCCCCAAGAAAATCATTGCAAGGTGACTCATTAACTTTAGGAACACTAATTGGACCAGGACCTCCCTGAAAAGAGCAGTCCCACTCCCACATTGCCTCTAGGCTTCTTCTATAGACATCTTAGTTCTTCACCCAATATGGGAGGGGACCAGTAGCTACGTAGAATTAATCCAGCAGTGCTACCTAAGCCGTATCATGGATTACCCACATTTAGTTGATTTTTACCACTTAGCACACAAGATGTAAATGATTGACAGGGCATTGCCTATCTACCCGTTGGGGGGGAGGGACCTGGAGGAACCGGGTTGAGGGGCATAGGGCTACCTGTAGATAGTGTGCTTAACATGGACTTGCCTAATCTAATTATGCCCAAGTATCCATCTAGGGGTATAAATCTGCCTGCCTCAGATTCATTAAATAAGAAGATGGGTCTCAGTTTAGGGGTTCACCCAGATGAAAACATAGGTCAATAAACAGAAAAAGGTTACAAACTTGCCTGTATTGCTCCCCTGTACAAGTAAGGGAGAGGCCAGTAGGAGAATAAATGACCAACCAATTGAAAGTACAGGAAACCCCAAAGCCAGCGGCTATACCATCGTCACCTGAATATAGCCGGATTAGCAAGCAAAAGGATATGTTAGGCTTGGTGGATTTTATTAATAGGTTTTTTGACTAACTTTTGAGTTCCCTCAGAGGCCGGTATTGACATGCTGCTGAGGGTTGCTCGGCAGTGCCTTTCCTTGTTTTTTAAAGTTTTTAGTCTGGAACTCTATTACTTAGGTGGTGGGAGGGTGAGCTTGGGCACTTACGGTACAAGTCAAGTCCTGCCCTCCTCGATAGGCAGGGTCCGTCCGTGCGAGCAGACCCGCCAACTTGGAAGTTAGCTGTCTAGTCTACGGGGACCTGTTCTGCCATAAATTGATGCTGACGTGAGCGTGCAGCGTTTGACCAACTTATGAGTTCCCTCAGAGGCCGGTATTGACACACTGCTGAGGGTTGCTCGGCGGTGCCTTTCCTTGTTTTTTAAAGTTTTTAGTCGGGATCTCTATTACTTAGGTGGTGGGAGGGTGAGCTTGGGCACTTACGGTACAAGTCAAGTCCTGCTCTCCTCGATTAGCAGGGTCCGTCTGTGAGAGCGGACCCGCCATCTTGAAAGGTAGCAGTCTAGTGTACGGGGACCTGCTCTGCCAGAAATTGATGCTGGTGCGAGTGCACACCGGCGGCGCGCTGAAGGTGTGCCAAAGGCAAGCCCGTCTGCGCCCGTCCGCGCTAAGGACGAGCTCAGCGCCAGCCAGGCTGCCTGTTTTTCTGCCGCCTTGGGCCCTGATAGCGTGCTCAGCTACTCCAGCACAGAACTTCGGCTTATTGACGTGGTGGGTAATGGTAAGGGGGCTCTTTATTTTGCTGAGTCTGCTTCTCCTCTGTCAGATTTTTTTTCTCTGGGCTTCTTAGTGTGTGGGCTTCTAAACGTTAGGTCGTTGCGTAGCATAAACTGGAAAAACAGCTGTTGCTGGAAGCTCATGAACTTGATGTGTTGCTCATGACGGAGACATGGACTCAGCCAGACTGTGTGGTTGACCCTGGACTGGCATGCCCGTCTGTTTATAAGATCCACCATAAGCCGAGATGTGGGGGGAGGGGCGGGGGTTGGGGTGATATACAGAGATATTCTGAATCTGGCTGTTATAGACATTGATGCGGTTCCAGTCTTTGAATTGCTAGGCTTTGCTATTAAGAATGTCTCGGGCCAGGCGGGGATTATCTGCTATAGCCCGCAAGGGGCCCATGGTGTGCAGCAGCAGCAATCGTTGCTGGAGACCTTTACTAATATGGCCGCTACTCACAGCAGGTTGGTGTTTTGGGGGGATTTTAACCTCTGGCCAAATGGCCCTCTTGATGTGGGCTATGCTAACATACTTCAATCTTGCGAGGACCTTGGTTGTATCCAGAGGGTGTCCAAAGCTACTCACATTGGAGGGCATCATTTGGACTTAATTTTTTCAGAGAATGATCATGTGCTCATTGGGGAAATTCTGCCTGTGGTCTGGACTGACCATTTCCTGATTAAATGTAATGTGTACTCGACTATGCAAACCTCTAGGGCAGTCTACCCCTCGTGAGACTACATGAGCAGAGACCAGAAAGCTCTCTTGCATAAGAGAGGCCAGGACCCGATGTTTCTGGTAGACAATTGTTTTTCCCCAGTAGTGCAAGTGGAAGAGAACTACTCTGCTTTTTGCGTTAGAATCACCTTGGCGCTGAGCTCAGTAGCCTCTCTAAAAAAACATTGTGAGAGGGGGAGACCGTTGGCACCATGGTTTAATGAAAGTCTAAAAAATTCAAAATCTGAATTTAAACCTGCCGAGAGGAGATGGAGACATGACTATCGGGATGAGGATAAGCTCACCAGGAAAAACCTGATGGTGGACTATAAGAAGGCTATTAACAAGGCCAAGGCAGAATATGTTTCTGCCCTGATTGTCAATGTTCCTAATAGCTCTAGAAGCATTTTTAGTCTCTTGAATAGCCTGACCAATCCAGAGTGCTCTAAGAACGTGATCCCCCCTCCCAAGAATTGTGCGAGTACCTGGCTAGGTTCTTTCATGACAAAGTCAAAAACATCATTGATGATCTGGGTGGGGTTTATTGCCAAGTGGAGGTCACGTCATCGGGCCCTGAGGATATGACGACAACAGTTGTGGAGGCAGGGGTGCTAATGTAGAAGGTGGCCTTGTCAATCCCCTATCTGAGTTTCTGCCCCTCGCGGAGGAGGACTTTTGTGGATTGGCGTGTGGTATTCCCTCTGGGTCCCCCTTAGATCCGATGCCTTATAAAATGTGCAAAGAATTCAAGGCAGAGTTGTTTCCTGTGCTCTGTCAGATTTGTAATCAGTCGCTTACTGATGGAGTGGTGCCATCTCAGTGGAAACAAGCGGTGGTGACACACCTGCTAAAGAAGCTCTTCCTGGACCCGGAGTGTCCTAAAATGTATAGGCCCATCTCCCTCTTGCCTTTTTCTGCGAAAATCGTGGAACGCGTGGTGAGTAGCATTCTTTCCAAACCTTTGGAACAGCAAAACCTATTGGATGAGGCCCAGTTTGGATTTCGGCTGTCCCATGGCACCGAGACGGCCCTGGTGACCGTGATGGATGAACTTCGGAGGCGGGCAGACAGGGTTCAAGCAGCAGTACATTCTCTACCTGATCTGTCTGCCGATTTTGACACGGTCAACCACGGAATCCTGCTGCGAAGGTTGAGAGAAGTGGGGGTGATGGGCAGTGCTCTAAGGTGGTTTCATTCTTTCCTTTTGGACAGACAGCAGGCAGTGTCCCGCTCTCCCTTTCAATCTGCTTTTTCTAAAATCACACATGGTGTCCCACAGGGCTCGGCCATCAGCCCCCATTCTATTTAATAGTGATATGAAACCTCTAATTACGGTCAGCAGACACCATAATATTGATATCGTAAATTATATTGATAACACGCAGCTGATTCTCTCTCTTGAGGGAGATCAGTTTACTTCATTAGAGGTGTTTCATAGTTGTCTGCGGGACACGGCGGACTGGTTGAGGAAAAACTTGCTCTAATTCAATGCCCACAAGACTGAGGTGCTTTACTGTGCTACAGGAAGGGTTCCGTCTGGATTGCCGTGTAACTTTTGGCTTCAGGACACCTCGACTTTCATTCAGCCGGTGAAGACCGTTCGCAACTTGGGAGTAACATTTGATAGCAAACTGTCTTTGGAAGTGCAGGTGACAAAAGCAGCGGGTTGCTGTTTAGCCATTGTGAGATCTTTGCTGAAGATTTTCCCTCTGCTGCATCTTTCTGCGTGTGCGCTAATCGAGCGCAGTACAATTCTTAGCAGCATGGAGTACTGCAATGCCCTGTTAGAGTCTCCGAACTTTCTCTTTGACAGGTTGCAGAGGATTCAGTCTATAGCAGCCAAATTAGTGCTTGGCTGGTCTGAAAGGTCCTCTTCCTCCTTGGCCCTGGCTGAGCTACATTGGCTCCCACTGAGACAGAGAGTCTAGTTCCAGACTCTCTGTCTAGTGTTTAAAGCCTTGCATGGACTGGGGCCTCTCTCCTTCCAAAGAAAATTTAAATTGTATGTTCCTACTAGAACTTAGCGCTCCTTAGGGGGGAAGCTAGTTAAGATTCCTAGATTTAGGAAGGTGAGAGCAGGTGGTAGATCCTTTGGGGTCTCAGCTGCGAAGCTCTGGAATACTCTGCCCCTGGATCTGAGACAAGCCAGTGATCTCCTCTTTTAGGAGAAGACTTAAAGCCTGGCTTTTTCCAAAGCTTTAGTTGGCCATCGGCAGTGTGGTTCAATACTGGGGTGACTCTATAATTGTTAGCACCAGGATGCCTGTTAGGTGACAGTGCTCTCTAGCAATGCATTAAATAAATAACATGACATCATTTGCATACAAGAAACTTGGAGAACTGATCATGTTTATTTTGAAGGGTTTACCTCTTCGGATTTGCCAGCAACTCCCTCTATGTCTGGCTGAGCGATGGGCGGGCTGTAAATCCTTCAGAAAAATAATTTGCCCTTGAGAGTTAAAAGGGTTATCAATGTAGGGTACCATAAAGACGTCTGGGATGTTGTATTACTTAATTTCTATAATATATTTTATTTAACTCATCATAATGTAGTCACCGAATTAGAGATGGAAGTAGATAACCTGGTCACAGCAGAAAATACAAATTTTGCTTTTGTATGGGTCGGAGATTTTAACATCCCAATTTGTACTCTGTCTATGACTAAAGTCTGTTGGTTTAGTAGTGATGAAGGGGATGACTGTATACATTCCCCACAAAACATCTATGGAGACACCTTGAACACCGTCCATGTGCACAGGATAGGCATGGGAAGGAGATACTTAACTTTACTGGGAAAATGCAAAAAGCACTATTGATCATGTAATAGTATCTGCTAATATTGTAAACCTATGTTCTACCCCATGGATTGACGAATTGTTCCTGAGTGACCACAATTGTATTATCATGCCAATGCTAGTGTGGGGGAATAAATCTGTAGCATAATAAACTGTTATTGGTAATATTGCCTCGTGTGGACCAAATGAAACTAGAACCAGGTGGAAAGGTACCAACTCAGTTAAAATTAAAAAAAATTGTGTTCTAGAATGTGGTAAGGAGATTTATGATAGTCTAGAAATTGAGGTCGAACCAGCTATCATACATTTTTGTAAAATCAATGATATAATTTATAAACTGTTAACTACACCACCATGCAGGAAACACATGCAGATCAGGGGTTGGTTTAATCACTTCTGTACCGACTCACTGAACCAGTTGAAATTGGCACTCTCCAGTAGACCCAGGGATAAGGCATTAGTACAAAAACTAAGATTAGAATATAAATTAAACTTAAACCGGAGGAAGAGGGAACTCCAAGAGGAGGCATGGGATAATCTTGCGCTGGCCGCAGACTCATCTAATAATAAGTTGTTCTGAAAAACTGCCAATTTGACATTTCTTAAAAATGAATCTTTCCCGGAACTCCTATGCCGCGTTAGCTGTGAGGAATGTGTGGCACATTTCTCTAGCATTTTTAACCCATGTGATAATGCTACTAATGATCTTACTAACCCAAGTAAATGGCCCACCATTCCTCTAAATAACACCCTCGATGAGGTTGAGCTAGGTATGATAGGCAGCTAAAGGGGAAAAGAACCGGGCCCGGATGGTGTACCCATCGATGTTTATAAAACTGTGCCGGAACTGTGGGGCCCGATACTCACTAGAGTTTTTAATGCTGTAGTAACAGAGGGAGGTCCCACTACTTGGGGCAAATCCATTATTATCCCCGTTTATAAAAAGGGGAATAAATCGGAAGCCAAGAATTACCGGCGATCTCTCTATTAGACTACTCAGTAAAGGTCATGATCAGGGTTTTATTAGTAAGACTGGAAGAGTGGGTTGCGGATAATGGGATACTGTCACAGGCTCAATACGATTTTAAAAAGGGGCTGGGCACGATTGAACAGTGCATTAACTTACAGCTTTTAATTTGGAAAAACACATGCTCTAAACAAGGGCCGCTTTGCTGATCTTAGCAGTGCCTTCAATTTAGTGGCCCACACTATACTTTGGCCAGCTTTACTCAATCTTGGTGCCCCGTAGCCCATTATTTACTTTTTAGCTAGGCTATACAAGAAATTATCGACCAGAATATGGTATGGCCAAAGGGGCGAATGCACCCCTCATTTTAATGTAAAATGTGGTATCCGCCAAGGCTGCGTCTTAGCACCATTACCTTATTTATTAATGAAGGTGACGCAGTTCTTAAATTGATACAGGCAGACGTCCCACAGGCTGAGGGCCAGGATGCCCCGGTTCTGCTTTACGCGGACGATGCTGGGCTTTTATCTAGAACACCGATAGGCCAACAGCGGTTAATTGATGGGTTTGCATATTTTATCAATGGGAGGAGGCTGCTGATTAACAAGGTCAAAACATACACAATGGTCTGTGGATTGAAACCTCGGAATATGAAATCATTTTTTAGAAAAAAGTGCAAAATGTAGACAATTTTTTGCTATTTAGGGATATCTCTCGGTGACAGTAAATGGATGCATGAAATGTGTAATGTCCGAGACAAGATGACTGAAAGTGTGCATGGGGTCTTTAGGTTCGCATCTAAATTGGAGGATTGCCGCATCAAAGACATGACTTATATTTATAAAGCAGGATGCGCCTCTGTTGCACAATATGGCGCAGGGGTGTGGGGGTCTCCATTCCAGCCAAGAATTGCAAATAGAGGAAAATTCCATCCTAAAAAATCTCCTATGTCTGCCTGCTTTATCACCCTCTGAACTAAATGATTGCGAAGTGAGGCTCAATTACCTGTCAGACCTGATCGCACTGAGACCTCTACTGCTCTGGAGATCAATATGGTCAAAGGATAAGACTGGGGGCATATTATCAAGGACAGGCGTTACATTATCGCCGCTTTTATCGGCAGGAAACTGTTGATAAAGTGACGATAATGGCCTTGATAATATGATCTATGAATTCCAATCGAAGCCCATGTTAGATGTGTTCCCTGGCGTAAATATATAGCTACTGCCTGTTGAGATCTATTCAATCTGATGACCCTGGAAAATCCAAATTACGTAACAGGGCTGTCCAAACAGGAGATAAAAATTACTTTCTTGTAGCATAAGAAGGAGTGCAGTAGGGAAGCAAACCACGTATTGGCTTTACCACTTGCATATAGATAGCAATGGCTTTCAAAGCTACCTAACACTAGTCACAAGACCCTCACACCACTTTGTATTAACAAGAATGAGATTAGGCCTTGTTCACCACTTAAAAGCGTTCCCAATAATGAAACCGCGACCGCCCCCCTGGTCCAGGTGATGGACATACTAAGCTGAGCACCTTGTCTACTTTTATGCGACTTGTACTTGAATTTTAGAATCGTCTATTTAAAACTATTGTTTAAGAAATAGAACGCCAAAATCACCAATGCTGCTTTGGGCCTATTGTTTACACTAAGAGGGACTGAGATTTGTTTTTATGCGGCAACATTTATTTTAAGATCAATTCATGCTAGAAAAAGTATGATGTTTTAATGTAATCATGAACTGTGATTGACCTTTTGATGCTTTTAAGTAATTTGGGTTTTATTATCTGTGTATGTAGGTTTGTTTTTATGGTTGCTACACTTTAACCAAATGAAGCTTATTGAATTGAATTGAATTGAACTCCCAGGATATAATGCTTTGTGCGGCACACGCAAGGGCTCACGCCTCAGAATCAGCACACGCAAGGGTTCACGCCTCAGAATCAGCACACGCAAGGGTTCACGCCTCAGAATCCTAACTGTCATGTAAACACTTCATGTAACAAGATAAGTCCGTCTTTTATTCTATTCACCATGGGTATATTTCAGAATTGATTTCAATTTGTGTTGTCAGACTACACTAAGTGCACCAGGTAGTATAGCCTTTGTATTTCAAAGCAGCCTTGGGGGACATAAGGTTACCTTTCATGTGTTTAATGTATGTGTCACAATGGCAGGCTTGAAGACCTCAGTCCTTAAAAACCATCAAATGTCTCTGTAATTACAGGTTTCTTTTTGAAATATTTGCTGATTTCACAACAATATCCTTCTTGTAACCTGTATTTGCATGAATAATGTAAGATTTGTTGTCATCCTGTAGATGGGGCTAGTCATACTTTCTAGGCAAATGTTTCACTTCATTCAGCAATCAACATCCAGATATGTGGCCAGTTAATCCTGTGCCACATTTATATAGGCATTTTAATTGACTTTTGATCTGTTTGAGGTAGTTGAATGTCTTTGTTGCAGTGGGAGGAATATGTGACAAGGTCAAAATTATGCAGAAAGTGCAAAGCCACACACTCCTGTAGTAGTGTTTGTAAAGAGGAAAAAAAAATAAGTAGTGGGATTGGTGGTTGAGGGAACTGGAGGCGCGAGGATATAAGTAACCACTGCCTTGAAGTCCAACTTTAGGAACTTGAAGGGAACTCTGAGGTTGGTAGGTCGCCACCACTTTTGATTCTGGAAATAGAAGGTTGAATATAGTCATGCTGCAATGTTGACCATTTGTAGGAGACCTACTTGGAAAGTGCTCAAAACTACAAATGATGAATATATTGATCAGTAAGTTGGAGGTGTAGAAAGGAAAGTGATGGCATATTCATTTTTAAGTCTGGTGTATGATCCATATTTGAGCTTCAAATGCCCCTGAGGTTAATTTGACATATTATGTTTTGACATGAACAGTGAACACAGGCTTAGGATCTGCTCTCTTCAGCCATTGGTAGCATTGGTTAAGCCCCAGCAGCCATTGGTTGCTTTGGTTAAGCCACTTTCATCCATTGGTTGCTTTGGTTCAGCCTCATCAGCCATTGTTGCTGTGGTTCAGCCTCAACATCTAGTGGTTTCTTTAATACAGCCTTGTCAGCCAGTGGTTGCTTTGGTTCTGCCTCATCAGCCATTGGTTGCTTTGAATCAGCCTCGACATCCATTGGTTTCTTTGCTTCAGCCTTATCAGCCATTTGTTGCTTTTGGTTCAGTCCTCGCAAAACCCTCTCCTCCCGTATAACGTATGACGCCAATATCCTCTTTGCCCTTAACACCGGACGCACACCACAATGCTGTGAAGCTGCCCCAGGACGCACCCATGGACCCTTTGCCTGCCACTCCTGCAAATTCGCCTGCATCAGGACCCACACCAATTCCAAGAACTCCAAACACAGCTCCGACTCCAACCACCTGAAGTGCATCCTGCTGAACACCCGATCGGTCCACAGACACTCCATTGAACTCTGGAACCTACTCGACACTACATCTCCGGACGTCGCCTTCCTTACAGAAACCTGGATGAACACCTCATCAGCGCCCGACATCGCCATAGCCATCCCAGATGCTTACAAGATCATTCGAAAAGACCGCACCAACCAAACAGGAGGAGGCATTGCCATCATCCATAAGAACACCATCCGAATCACGACCAGCTCCGACGGTAACCTCGCGACCGCCGAACACCTTCACTTCCAGATCCACACTGACCCCAGGACCACACTTAGAGGCACCCTCATCTACAGGCCACCAGGACCCCGCACACAATTCAACGAAGACATCACTGACTTCATCAGCCCACATGCCCTCACCTCAGAGAACTACATACTACTGGGGTGTTGGATTCATTGGAAAGGGAGAGGATAAGTTGGGTGTCATCTGCATATGACACAAAGTTGAGGCCATAGGTTCTGATGATGGGGGTGAGCAGAGCCACTCCAAAATGTGATATGTATGTGAAGCATGGCCTTGGCCCTATTATGTTTAGCAGGCTATGATGCAAACATACGAGGGTCAATGCTGAGTTGCAGTGGCCATTGATAGGCGCGTTTGGTAACTTAAAAATTGGGTTATTACAGGATAGAAGATGTTTGCAAAAAGAAGAAGGCAGTATATGTTTGATTCTCTTTCAAGTGGCAAAAGGAGCCTGAACAGAGGCCAATGGAAGCAGAGAAAGAGGCCCAGAAGGGGAGAACGCAAACAGGAAGTTGTAGCACATGATAGAGAGAAACAAAGGATATTTTATTTATTTATTTATTTTATAGCACTTGTAAGGCGCACAGCTACCCACAAAGGGTTTCCCGGCGCCGGACCAACAAGACACAAAATACAACTGGAGAGAGAACAGTCAAAGCATTTATTTGTTGAACAGCCAAGTTTTTACGCTTTTTCTGAAATTCATATAGCTTTCCTCCTTGCGTATATGAATAGGCAGTGAGTTCCACAGCGTTGGGCCCAGGTAGGAAAAGGATCTCCCGCCTATTCTGGCCCGTTTGAACCTCGGTACCACAAAGTTCGCAGCTGAACCTGACCGAAGACTGCGATTTGGGAGGTAGGGCTTAGCAAGGGCCTGTAGATATTTGGGGGCAGTGCCAGCTTTGATTTTAAATAGGTAATTCAGGGCTTTGAAACGAATTCGGTTTTCAAACCTGAGCCAATGCAGGTCCCTAAGATGTTTGGTGATCCTAGCGGATCTAGGGATTTTGCAAAGCAGTCTGGCCGCAGCGTTCTGCACTAGTTGCAGACGCTTTATCACTGCCTTGTTTGAGCCCAGGTATAAGATGTTACCGTAATCAAGCCGAGATGTCACTAAGGCATTGACCACGGTCTTCTGGGTGGTAGATGGCAACATCCAGACTATTTTGCGTAACCATTTAAGAATGGTAAAACATATACCTGCCACTTTGTTTGCTTGCTGAGTCATAGATAGACTGTCATCTATGATGACCCCAAGGTTTATGACCTGAGAGGCTGGAGGTGGAAGTTTACCTAGTGACGCTGGCCAATGGGAATCGTTCCAGAGATCTTTGCTGTTCCCTAACAGGAGGACCTCTGTTTTATCTCCATTTAATTTAAGTTGGTTAGCTGACATCCAACTAAATATTTCTTGAAGGCCTACTTTTAATGCAGATGGGACAGACAAGTCGGATTTGGAGAGTGAAAACAGGACTTGCGAGTCATCTGCATAGGTCATTAAACTAAGACCAAAGTTTTCTGCTACATTGGCCAGTGGTCGTAGGTATAAATTAAAAATCAGAGGGCTCAGAATTGATCCCTGTGGCACACCATGAGGAGAGTGGAATACCTCAGAGCATGCCTCCAAAGAGGAGATCTGGAAAGTGCGGAGGGATAAGTAAGATCTAATCCATTCCAGAGCTTTGCCTATTCGAAGGATAGGAATTGAATGTGAAGATAGGAAGTTTTAGATGAAGATTTATAAATCTTATGTGACCCAAGAAGAAAATTATATGTTTGTAGAACAATTATTGAATACTCGACCCCCATCCCCATATGGCCCACAGAGGATATATCCTGCTCTTCCCTCACAGGCCCAGCTATCCAGTTCTTCTGTCTCTACTGTTTCTTCTTCCGTTATTGTTGCTTGGACTGCTTTGGCCACAACAACAAAAGGAATCACAGTGGGCGCATGGAAGGCTGAAAAGGAAGATGAGGCAGGGTAGTAAAGCAAAACGTCTTCAGTGCTGGTAATGTCGGCAGTCCCGCAGCAATCCCCCGACAAGGGGTAGCTCAAATAGTGCAGCCAGCAACTAGTCCAGAGTTTCTCCAGCGATCAAGTATGCCTCATCTCAGCGAAGTAACTGTCCCAAAGCAATTCCCAACCCTCCCCCCAAGAACAACCCCCCCCCCCCGTGACGGCGCCGCTCGCAAATCTCATTCATACACCAAGCACACTCTAGAGTTGAAACAAGTGCAAATTCCTAAGTGACGCTGGGCAAACAGCCGAGGGCAAGCCAGCAGAAAGAAAGGACACCAAGGGGCCCCATACGTGCTTGAAGTTTTTATATTTGCCAATAAATATATCCGCCATTCTCTCGAGACTCAGAAGTCTCCACAGTCTGGAGTGCCAAAGGGAAACCGCCGGGGCCTCCTTACGTTTCCAGGCCGAGGCCAGTGTGAGCTTGGCCGCACCGAGACACAGCCATAAGATCTTTTTGTCAGCTCGCGATTGGTGTTCCACTGATCCCTCAACCCCAGCAAAACGAATTCGGGGGAGTCGTCGATAGGGTACTGCAAAATGTCTTTAATATGCGATAAGATCTCGGCCCAGAAGGGCCTTATGATTGGGCAATCCCACCAAATGTGGCGGAAATCCCCCAAAAGGCCACAACCCCTCCAACACCTGTCCGTGGCCGCCGGGAAAATGCGATGAAGTCGGGCCGGAACCATGTACCATTGCGTTAGGGTTTTGTAATGGGCTTCCCTCAAGAGTACGGAGTGGTTAAACTGCGTCATGTCCTTCCAGATCGCCGACCATTCTCCGTCAGTGATATCCCTCCCCACCATCTCCTCCCACTGCTCCATGTAACGCGGTCTAGGGGAAAGGGCCGAGCGGAGCAGCAGCTGATATAAAAAGGAGATAGCCCCCTTCATGGCCGAGGTCTTCAGGAGAAAGGCCTCGAAGTCGGATAAAGGTCTCGTCGCTGCTTCCCGCACCGTGGGAGCAGTGGCCCAGTGTAGCAGTTGTAAATGCCGATACCTTTCCCCCGGCGGCACCTGATAGTCCCGCATGCAGTTCTCGAACGTCAAGGGGTCGGGGCCATGAAACAAGTGAAGTAATTCCCGGCATCCCCCCTCCCTCCAGACGTCAAAGGGGCCCTCGGTGAGTGCCGGGGAAAATTCTGGATTAAAATGCAAGGGAGTGAATGGGGATGGGAAGGTCGTCCACCTCTCGTCACTGGCTAGTGTGTCCCACACTTTCAGTGTGGTCCCCGTGGGGGTACTAATGTATGCGTTTACCGGACGGTCGCGCTTCGGCTTCCACGCTAGGTCCCAGATGGACCGGCCTGCCACACTCCGGTCCATGTGCAGCCAGTGTTTGTCAGAGAACTGCTGCGACCACTCCACCATAACTCTAAGTTGGGCCGCCTTGTAGTAGAGGTGGAAGTCCGGAAGGCCTACCCCTCCGTCATTCCGCAGGCGCCGCAGAAGTGTAAATGAGAGCCGCGCCCGACCACCTTGCCAGATAAATTTCAACATCATCGATTTGAGTTGGCTAAAGAAGGTAGAGGGCAGTGGAATAGGCAAGGCCTGGAACAAGTATAGATATTTGGGGAGAAGGACCATTTTGACAGCATGTACCCGTCCCAGCCAGGACAGGAATTTAGGCTTCCATTTCTCCAGCTCCACGCGTGATCTGGCCATGAGGGGCGGGAAGTTGGCCGCAAAGAGACCGCCCACCGTCGGGGTGAGGTGTACCCCGAGATATAGCAGGGAGCCCGAGGCCCAGGCCAACGGCGTCGTCGCCTTCACCCGTGCCACCTCGGCCTGAGACAGGGTCAGGTTCAGGACATGCGATTTGCCATAATTGACCTTGAAGCCGGCCACCGCCTCAAATTCCAGCAATATATCACGAACACACGGAAGGGAGTCAGCGGGGTCGGCCAACGACAAGAGGACATCATCCGCAAACAGGGTGATCTTGTGCTGTTCCCCAGTGAACGGGATGCCCTTCACCCCCTCATGCTCCCGGACTGCCAGTGCCAGAGGTTCAATGCTGAGTGCAAACAGCAAGGGCGAGAGGGGACATCCCTGCCTAGTGCCCCGCGAGTGTCGGAAGAAGGCCGACAAGTGGCCGTTCACCGCCACCCGTGAACGCGGGCTGCAGAAGTTAGCTCTTACCATTGCGATGAAACGATCGGAAAACCCGAATGCCCGCAACGTGTGGAAGAGAAAGCCCCAGTCCACGCGGTCGAAAGCCTTCTCCGCGTCCAGCCCCACCAAGACCGCCGGGATGCGGAACCTATCCGCCTTCTCTATCAGGTGGATGACCCTCCGGGTATTATCATGCGTTTGGCGGCCTTTGATGAAGCCCGATTGGTCCGCATGGATAATCGACGGCAGCAGGTCTTGCAGGCGGCTCGCTAATATAGCCGAGTAGAGCTTGGCGTCGATGTTGAGTAAGGCTATAGGGCGGTATGAGGCACACCGCTCCGGGTCCTTCCCCGGCTTCGGCAGGACCGTGATCACTGCTTCCGCCAGGGTCCCAGAATTCACCCCAGGTCCAGCCATGTCGTTGAAGAGGGCGACCAGGAAGTCGCACACCTCCGTTGCATAGGTCTGGTAAAAGACAGCGGTGTACCCGTCGGGGCCGGGGGCTTTGTGTAGTTTCAGATTTTTAATAGCCGCGAGGACCTCCTCCCTTGTGATCGGAGCCTCAAGTAAATCATTCCAGGCCCCTGGCACCTGCGGAAGCGATAAGCGCTGCAAAAAAGCACGTTGATCAGCCGCGTCCAACTCTTCCCCCGCGTACAACGCCGCGTAGAAGCGGCCAAAGACATCAGCCTTCGCCCCGTCATCGTGCTGGAGCACTCCAGCCACGTCTATAATCCCACCTACGTATTCCCGCTCCCTCTTGTCCTTCAATTGCCGGGCAAGGTGTCTACCAATCTTGTTGCCCCCAGAGTAGGAGAGCCGGCCCAGCCGCAACAGTGTGAGTTCAGCCCTATTCGTGTAGTGAGACTTCAACTTGCCCCGTACTGCCGTCAGGGGACGTAGGGTCACCCTCGATGGATTAGCTTTGTGTTCCCTCTCAAGCGCGAGTACCTCTGCCTCCAGCGCTTCCCTCTCCTTCCTACGTAAGGCGTTCAATTGGGAGTTGAGGCCCAGGCACGTCCCCCTGATCGTCGCCTTAAAGGCGTCCCAGGTGGTCATGAGGGACGTGTCCGAGGGAGGATTGCCATCAAAAAAGTCCCGGATGGCCTGACGCAAGGCCTGATGGGATACATCGTCGCGGACCACCGAGGCCGGGAAGTACCATTTCCGGTTCGCGGTGTCCGGCGGCGACCACCGAAGCGTGAGCACTAGAAGACTGTGATCCGAAACAGAAATCGGGAGAATGGCGGCATCTAAGATGTTCCCTCTAAGGGACTGGCTGAGGAAGACGTAGTCCAGGCGGGAGTAGGAGTGGTGCACATGGGAAAAGAACGTGTAGTCCCTCCCAGCAGGGTGAAAAAACCTCCAGCCATCCACCAGGCCCATCTCTTCCACCCCCCTCTGTGTACTCCCCGAGAAAACCCCGGTATCCGCCCTCCGACCCCCAGAGCTGTCCATCTCCCCATCCCAAACCAAGTTATAATCACCCAGCATGAATACAAGTCCTTCCGCAAAGTCCCCCACCTTCTCCAGTAGCTCCTGCAAGTACTTATTTTGGCCAGAATTAGGCAAGTAGAGCACCACAAACGTACACAACCTGCCCTGAATGTGCCCCTTGACCATCAACCACCGTCCTTCTCTATCAGTGCGGACTCCCACAGGTTGAAAATGCAACGCTGCCTTAAACATTAACGCCACCCCCCGATGCTTCGTGACAGCTGAGGACCTGTACACAATGGGGTACGCCCTGTGTCGGAGCCGCATTTCATCCTTTCGAGCTAAATGGGTTTCCTGAAGCCCCACCACATCAAGGTGATGGTCTACAAGGTATTTCAGGACCTTCTGTCTCTTCTGAGGGGAATTCAAGCCCTTGACATTCCAAGTGCCTATACTAATCGGCATAATAAACACCTCCCAAAGAACTTGCTATCAGAAATACAAAATGGCGCCCAACCCACATTCCACCCCTCCCCCCCACCACGTGCTCCCAAACATTCCAAGAGCAGTCGCAGTCTCAGCCCCTCTACAGCATGGCGCGCATTCCACCACTCATCCTCTACATTCATCCCAAAAGGCCTGCCGTCACGGCCCCCCCTCCCCAACAGTCCCCCAACCTGAGCCCCCCCGAACCAACACAGAACATTATACAAAAGTGGAAAAAAAAGTGCATAAACCATACTCAACAGGATCAGTAGGCCGAAGTCCGTAGGAAGCCCCCAATCGAGCGACAGGCCCGAGGAATGTAGCCACTATTCCCCTTGGCCGTAATCAAGGGCGTCTCCACCAGAGTACTTGCACACCCTTGATCAGAAGGCCCGAGCCTTCCCGGCGCCAATCCGCCGTGTTGGGGCTCACGCCGCCCCAGAGCTGAGCTGTGAAGCAGCCAACGTGGCCGAGGCCACCGAAGCGACCGCTGCTCCTCGTTCCTGCAGGCTGGTAGAGAGGTCCGGGCGTTGTCTCGCAGGGGATCCGGCGGGAGAGCGCCCCACCCTGTGCCAAGAGTTCGATCGGCGGCGCCGCCGAGATGGGGAGGCCGCAGTGGCCTGTGATGATGGAACATCCGCCAGTCCCAGGAGCTCTTTAGCCGCCTGAAGTGTGCGTACTTGGGCCAGGCGGTTCTGCCATCTGAAAATTATTCTGAAAGGGTGCCCCCAAGAGTAGGCAATCCCCCTCTCTTTCAGGAATGCTGTGATAGGACGGAAGTCCCTTCGTTTCTGTAAAGTAGAGGCCGCTAAGTCCTGGAACAGCTGGGGACTATGGCCACGGAATTGCAATGAGTTGATGGTCCTGGCCTTCCGTAGTATTCTCTTCTTGAGTTGGAAATCGTGGACGCACACCAGTATGTCGGGGGGAGGACCCCCCCCTCGCCGCGGCAGGCCCACCCGGTGCACTCTGTCCATCCGTATCTCCGTCGTGTCCTCCTCATCTAGGACCTGGAGGAACAGCTCCTGCACGTAACCCCGGAGGTCTCCCGCCTCACCGTCCCAGGGCACCGCCCGTATACGGATGTTGTTCCTACGGGAGCGGTTTTCAAGGTCTTCCGTATGCAGTTGGAGGTCCAAATTCTGCTCGGTGAGGCGGATAATGTCTTGCTGGAGCATGTGAACATCCGTGGCGACGCTCAAGTCCCTGTCCTCCAGGGTCGCCACCCTCTCGCCTATGCCGTCCACATCCCTCCGCACCTCCCGCAGGTCGGAGGCGAGCTGCGACCTGAGTTCCGATATGTCCTCCTTGATGGAGGCAAACAGCTCCGACATGAAGGCCTTCGTCACCGGAGCGTCTTCATCAGATTGCCTTGATGACCCACTTGCTCCAGGGGAGGCCGGTTGTTGGGAGGCCTTGTCCTTTCCCTGGTTTCGTTTGCGCTGCACTGTGGACATGACGCCCCGCGTCGACTCCACGTGGCCGAGGAGGCAGCGGGGGCTGCAGGCGGGCCAAGCACTCGGTTCCTTCCTTCACCAGTCGTTTCCGGGCACCTCGCCCCAGGCACTCGATTGTGAGCGTCTCTTTTATCCCAGGCGGGAGCTCCAGGGGTCCAGCGACCTGGCGCCTCGATCCTCCAATCCTCCGCCACCAATGAGCGGTAGATTCACTCCCGTGCCCCGTTGTCGTCCGGCTCCGTGCGGCAAGCAGGCCCTAGGCTCGGATAGTTCAAGCAGGCCACAGGCGCCACCCACGTGGGGGACCAGTCAACGGCGTTAGCAGTGGGCCACTGGTTGTGCAAGTGGCGCTACCTGGCCAGGGATCCTCTCACAGGTGCGGCGGGGTATGAGCCGGGTCTCGCCGATAGAGCCTCCCTCGTCCAACTCCGGTCCGCTCAGCCGTCCGTTTGCTCCAGCGCCTGCAGGCGGATCTAAGGCCCCGCCCCTCGACCACGCCGGGCCGCGATGGTTGGAAAGCCCGGGGTCTCACAGGCCGCAGGCTGCGAACGTCCTCGCAGGCGCTCTGGGGGTCACACCGCTCCGGGGACCCCGCCAACGTCCGCCGCTCTGCTAGGCGAACGTCTCCACCGCCGTAGGGGCTCGTGGGTACCCCCAAAGTCGTGCTATTAGTTGCTATGTTGGATCAGCGCCGGAGCGGCACGAAAAGGCGTCCTACTCCGCCGCCATCTTGGCCACGCCCCCGTCCTCACTGCTTTTGTGCAAATATGACTGTTATTACTTCTGCAACAACTATTCTTTCAGCATCCCGTTTGTCAGCTCTTACACCTGTGACATAACCGGTAACGACGTTAGTGCCTACGACTTCTGTTATCACTCCCACTATGTTCTTCCATTCCCCGACATTACAGAGTTACAGAGTAGTAGGACACCAGTATGTGTTGTAATTTGGCAGCGATTAGGTTAGCATTAGCGGAAGCCATCCTGCATTTAAAGACTATCTTGTCCGTTTTGTGGAATCCATTTTGTATTTCTGTCAGCCATTTTGTTTGCCATGTGCTGCCATGTGCTCGCCATGTGTTCTGTCCTACCTTTTTGTTAACTGCTCTTGAAATCTGCCTAGAGACGAACTATATTTAGCATCTTCCACCTTCGCACATGCTCAGTTGAGCTTGCAGCTGTCCGTGCAGCTGCTGTTAGTCTGTAAGTGTCAGGATGTGTTCACCAGAATTAGCAACTGTTAGATCCTCCCACTTGTTGACTGTAAATATTCTGTATGACCTTATATATATCTAAAACCAGCATTTTTTACTTGTACCCCCTTCATTTGAGCCCCTGTGTGGGTATAAAAGGACCAAGCTCCTTACATTCAGTGTGCTACTGCATACATTACCGAAGGGTGTTGTGTGAATGTAGTTCCACCTCTTGAGGTTTAATAAATCTTGTATTTTCTATTCCAGTTTCTGTGCCAACTTCTTCCTATTGGTCTGAGGACTCTGAGCAGAGAAGGGTGAATCCCTTGCACTGGTAGGCCTTGCTGAGGCTCACAACCACATATGTGGATTTGAGAATAGAGACTAGATGAAGTTCAAGGAGTGAATGGGTTCATATGTGCGATCGGAGATGGGAGATGCATAGAAAATGGTGGTGACTAATCAGGCTGCACAGTGAGCCCGAAATCCCGTTAATGGTGTGGAAAGTGTGTGGAGTGTGATGACAGATTATGATCCTTTTGTGCAACCGCATGCTCTTAAGCATATGTAGGCTACATTTATCAGTCCTTGGGAGCAGTGATTCAATGATACGGCACCAAAGATTCTATATGATATTAAGTATCATGTATATGTTACTCATATGGCTCCTGGTCAAGTTTTTGGTAATGTTGCTACGTTGGTTGGTTATTGGGGTCGACTGCTTGAGAGGAGCCCCACCCTGATAAGGGATCAGCACAATGTTGTTGTTAGACCAAGGGCAGCAGCCAAACTCTAGGAACAATGGGTGTATACTCAGTGGAAAAGGAGTGAAGTCTTGTCTCTTGAGACTCAGTTACCTGATCCTAGGAAGAATCTGACTGCGTATTACAAAGAATTGACGGAAGCTGCCTATTCTATAGTAATGACACTTGCTGATATGGAAATGTTCTTTGGCTTATTAGTTCTGGTTGATATTTGAAGACAAGTACACATGCAGCATCATGCTGTGGAATTGGGTGATACATGGGTTCAAATGAAGGTATTGGATCAGGAATGGAAGCCAGGTGATAAGCCTAGACCAGAGATACTTGCTTTGCCCTGCTGCATCATTATGTATATGCATTCTCTTATCCCGCTGAGAAAAGTTGATTGGGACAAGTTATCGGCTTGCTATCACAATAAAGAGGAGAGATTGTCAGATTTTTACACTCTGTTTGAAAGTGTGTTTCTAGACTATAGTGGACAGAATTTGTCGGTCTAAGGTGGCCTCCAATTGTTTGTTAATAGATTTGTCTCCAATTTACTTCCTGAGATTGCGACCCGATTAGAGGCTTCTAAGAGCACCTTGACCATATCTTCCCCATCTGTTACTTTGTATATGGTGCAGTATTATGAACAAAGGGAAAATGAGTATAAGGAGAGGTTGGAGAAAAAGCATAAGAATTTGGAGACAAAGGTGTTGTTGCAGCAGGCTTCTAGGAGGAATGATAGAGGGTGGTGGCTCAGCCCAACAGCTTCCATGAACTAGCAGGCCTACAGATACTACGCCTTTAGGGCCAAATCAGTGTGCGTATTGTAAAGAGAAGGAACACTGGTGTAGCGAGTGTCCTTTGTAAGTATGGGCGAAATTTGCGAATTCGCGTTACACGAATTCATGCAAAAAGCAAATTTGCAATCTGCAAAATCTGCGAATTCGTGCAAATTTGCGGATTTTATTTTGTGTATTCGTGAGGCTTTTTGCGTGTTCGCGGGCCTCTTGCAGCGCATCGACCGCGAAGTTACCCATGCGGTCATACATGGGGGGCACGGCCATCTGGTTCGCG
The DNA here is from genome assembly GCF_964263255.1 of Lissotriton vulgaris. Classification (NCBI taxonomy): domain Eukaryota; kingdom Metazoa; phylum Chordata; class Amphibia; order Caudata; family Salamandridae; genus Lissotriton; species Lissotriton vulgaris. The sequence continues at coordinate 112,329 of NW_028253543.1, forward strand.
TTGCATATTTCTGTTTCCGGGCGCTATTTGCATGCTGGCGTTGTGCGCAGGGCGCGATTACGTATTCGTGTGCGTTTCTGCGTGCTCGCCGGGGAAATATCGTGCAAACTTACCCACGAGATCCTAAATGGGCGCGGCCATATTGTTTTTCATTCATTGCTATGGTTCTGGGCATACTTTTTCCTTACTCCCCTAATCTTTGCAATCCTTTGTTTCTTTGAACTTTGTTTTAATCTTTTTTACTCATTATCTATCCCTATCTTTTTCTACATCTATATTTTGTGGGTTTTTTTCTGCTTTTGGTTACTTTAAAGCTACTTTTTGTAACTCCTTTCTTTTCTTTATTTTTTCCTGATTCCTTCCTATTGTTTTTTTCAGCTGTCCAGGACCATGGCCAAGGGAGCGGGGAAGAGCAAGGGGAAGGGTCCTGCACCCCATACCCGGCTCCCATGCGGGCGCTTAAGGGGGAAAGCAATAATAGCCTGGGAGATTTTCAGCGCGGTGGAGGTGACCACACTGATTTTCTCCGTTCAGCACCACCTCTCCAATACCGTTTCAGCATGCAGCTGCCTCGGTGCCGGGTACGGGCTCCGGGAGCATCAAAGGCTATGGGGGAAGGTGTGTTGGGCCATGTATCATGAGTCTGGAGTTCGGCGCACCTACAGCCAGGCGACGCACCGGTGATCCGACGTCCTGGACCGGGAACACGACCTGCTAGGCGTCGAGATCCCTGGGCTTGGTGAGTAATAGTAGCTATTTAATCACTACTCTGTTTTCTTCTGCTCTATGTAATCACATTGAAAATGTTTGTTTTTTCCGAAGAGCAAGATTGCTGCTGATTACATTGCAGGTAAATTATGTTTCAAAAGCTTCTGTGATTGCAGGTGCTTGCCTGCTCACTGGCGGTGCTACTATGCTTACTTGTTTTAAATGTTGTGTTCATATGGCCTGGGTGATGATTATGTATCAGTGTACTTTACAGAACTGCGTAATTCTAGACATTAGAGACTCAAGTCCAGTCCTTCCTTTGTACTCCTGCCACTAAGAGGAGATAGTGGTGGTGATCATGACAGACTGTGTCTTTCACTTCCCGTCCTGCGGAGTGCTGCCTGCCAGTCCTAGTAGAACCTTTATGTAGTTGGTTTAGTGAGTAACATAACTTTCCAAGTAGACGGTCTGTGAATCCAGCAATATCCTAGAAGACCCCATCAGATAGGTCAATAAATTTAGTGCAATTGTTGTCTATTTCCCCGAAATAATTTGTTATTGTTTTTTTTAATGTTTGATGTGGTTGACAACAATCACCCATGTTTGTGTCTTTCTTTCATGTTGTACATCAGCTTTCCCCTGGGGCAAGGGGACACAGAAGGAGGTAGCGGTGCCGGCAGAGCAGGAACAACAGCAGGAAGGCCACGATCGGTCCGGCGAGGGCTCCTCTGCTGGCCCCAGTAAGTTTTCCTGTTAATATTAATAATTATACTTATCTATCTTTTACAGCACCTGTTTTTTTCCAAACGTTCCTTGTTATATTTTTTCCTAAATCATCTTTGTTCTTCTTGTAGACGGTTTCTAAATTCTTATCCTGCCTCTAGTATGACTCCATGTGGTACTACTAGATTATTATTAGTCTGTCTGTGTAGATAACTAAGCTTGCACAGTTGGCAAAAGGTGTTAAACAAAACTATTCTATTCAGCAATAGCTCTTGGCACTGAGTGCAGTCCTCTGGGTTGTCCTTACTGTCTATTGAAGTCTTCTAAATGTTTATGCTTTGACAATTCCCAACAATAAAATGTCAATGGCCACCAAGAATAACATACTAGTTTACTTTTTGATTGGTTAGGAGGACAATCCACAAACAGAACTATGGACAAGGAATAGGGCATTGGTTATAAATTATAATAGGCGCAGTTAGACTTTCCACATACCGCAGTCATAACAGAAGTTGAACCCCCAATCTCCTTACGGACTAGCTAGTGTGTCAGAGTCATTTGTTAGCTCCCGAATGCAGCGATGATCGATCCCCAATGATAATACAACCCAGGACATAAAGTCAGTAAAAGTCAGACGGAGTCAGAGTCCCGACCTCTCTGAGCCACGGACTCATGCTTGCAAATTGCAAACCCTTTCGCTCACTCAATCATGACCAAAAACCACAGAGTTTTAAAGCTTTATCAAAAGTAAAAACATTTATTAAAATCAACTTCATCATATATGATAAACGGTGAAGGATTCAAAACTGAAAAGTGGCTGATTTCACACATTAATTGTGGGAGAGCCCTCACCTGAATGGAATTTCAAGGCTTCTTTTAAGCATGGGCGGAGAATCCGTTCCGCTCGCGGATTTTGCGGATTTTCGGTAAATTCGCAATCCGCGAGATTTGCGGATTTCCCGCAAAATCCGCAAATTCGCACGCAGCAGATTTTTTTTTTCTTGGTGATACAATTTTGCGGCACGCGGCGTTTACTTCCCGTCATTCATCGTTTGCCGAGTTATTTTTCTTGATATTTTGCGAGTGCTGCGCCATTTTGGATCTTGCTGCGGGATCCCGCGGGAATTTGGCAAGCGCGATTACGTAATCGCGGCTTGCCAACTTTTACAGCGAGAGTTTGTCAACGCGAGTACACCGTGATCACGTATCGCGGTACTTCGCAATTGCGAGCTTTGAGATGCGGTGAGCAGCAACAATATCTTACTCGCGAAAATATAAAATTTGCAATTCTGCACAAGAAATCCACCAGCAAGCAGCATAAACCTTCTGGAAATGATGATTTTTATCTGAATAACTCCTTAGGTTGACATTTGCCTGCACTTTTTTGGCAAGGAGTCCATTTTGGGGAGGGGGGGAGGAAGTGCCCCACAGTCTTCAACTTCCTGTTCCTGTCCAGCAGGCTCCTCCCAGTGCTTTGTTAATCTCCTGGTCACTTTTCATTTGGATCTGGAGCTGGAAGGATTACTTTTTGTGGATGCTGCTGGATATTTGGATTTGAGGCCTTTTTGACTTTCTTTGGATCACTTTTGGATTAGAAATTTCACAAGTAAGTTTGTTTGGGGCATTACAGTTGCTGCAACTACAATTTTGGAATTTTTTGATTTTTGGGCTTTTTTGGGGCCTTTTGCCCAGGGGTACTCAGTGGTGGGTGCACTGAGTCTTTCTGTGGGGTGTTTTGAATGTAAACATCATGGAGGGGCTGGATGGCTTGGGATTGTGCTGATTTTTCTGTGATTTTCGTTTTGTTGGCCTGTTGTGGCCTTTTCACCCGGGGTAGTGAGTGGTGCATGTGCCTAGTCTTTCTGTGGGTTGTCTTGAATTTAAACATCATGGAGGGGCTGGATGGCATGGGATTGTGCTGATTTTTCTGTGATTTTCGTTTTTTTGGCCTGTTGTGGACAGGCCATGTGGTTGGGGGCCATTTTGAGTGCTGCTACAGGCCCTGGCCATGTGCTGTGATGGAGGGGGCCATTTTGAATGCAGGCAGTGTTCTCAGGCCTGCACCCATTTTGCCTAGCTTTCATCCATTATGCCCAGGGCCCATGGGGTAGTGAGTGGTGCATGTGCCTAGTCTTTCTGTGGGTTGTCTTGAATTTAAACATCATGGAGGGGCTGGATGGCATGGGATTGTGCTGATTTTTCTGTGATTTTCGTTTTTTGGGCCTGTTGTGGACAGGCCATGTGGTTGGGGGCCATTTTGAGTGCTGCTACAGGCCCTGGCCATGTGCTGTGATGGAGGGGGCCATTTTGAATGCAGGCAGTGTTCTCAGGCCTGCACCCATTTTGCCTAGCTTTCATCCATTATGCCCAGGGCCCAGGGGTAGTGAGTGGTGCATGTGCCTAGTCTTTCTGTGGGTTGTCTTGAATTTAAACCTCATGGAGGGGCTGGATGGCATGGGATTGTGCTGATTTTTCTGTGATTTTCGTTTTTTTGGCCTGTTGTGGACAGGCCATGTGGTTGGGGGCCATTTTGAGTGCTGCTACAGGCCCTGGCCATGTGCTGTGATGGAGGGGGCCATTTTGAATGCAGACAGTGTTCTGAGGCCTTCACCCATTTTGCCTAGCTTTCATCCATTATGCCCAGGGCCCAGGGGTAGTGAGTGGTGCATGTGCCTAGTCTTTCTGTGGGTTGTCTTGAATTTAAACCTCATGGAGGGGCTGGATGGCATGGGATTGTGCTGATTTTTCTGTGATTTTCGTTTTTTGGGCCTGTTGTGGACGGGCCATGTGGTTGGGGGCCATTTTGAGTGCTGCTACAGGCCCTGGCCATGTGCTGTGATGGAGGGGGCCATTTTGAAAGCAGGCAGTGTTCTCAGGCCTGCACCCATTTTGCCTAGCTTTCATCCATTATGCCCAGGGCCCAGGGGTAGTGAGTGGTGCATGTGCCTAGACTTTCTGTGGGTTGTCTTGAATTTAAACATCATGGAGGGGCTGGATGGCATGTGATTGTGCTGATTTTTCTGTGATTTTTCGTTTTTTTGGCCTGTTGTGGACAGGCCATGTGGTTGGGGGCCATTTTGAGTCCTGCTACAGGCCCTGGCCATGTGCTGTGATGGAGGGGGCCATTTTGAATGCAGGCTGTGTTCTCAGGCCTGCACCCATTTTGCCTAGCTTTCATCCATTATGCCCAGGAGTAGTGAGTGGTGCATGTGCCTAGTCTTTCTGTGGGTTGTCTTGAATTTAAACATCATGGAGGGGCTGGATGGCATTGGATTGTGCTGATTTTTCTGTGATTTTCGTTTTTTGGGCCTGTTGTGGACAGGCCATATGGTTGGGGGCCATTTTGAGTGCTGCTACAGGCCCTGGCCATATGCTGTGATGGAGGGGGCCATTTTGAATGAAGGCCGTGTTCTCAGGCCTGCACCCATTTTGCCTAGCTTTCATCCATTATGCCCAGGGCCCAGGGGTAGTGAGTGGTGCATGTGCCTAGTCTTTCTGTGGGTTGTCTTGAATTTAAACATCATGGAGGGGCTGGATGGCATGGGATTGTGCTGATTTTTCTGTGATTTTCGTTTTTTGGGCCTGTTGTGGACAGGCCATGTGGTTGGTGGCCATTTTGAGTGCTGCTACAGGCCCTGGCCATGTGTTGTGATGGAGGGGGCCATTTTGAATGCAGGCAGTGTTCTCAGGCCTGCACCCATTTTGCCTAGCTTTCATCCATTATGCCCAGGGCCCAGGGGTAGTGAGTGGTGCATGTGCCTAGTCTTTCTGTGGGTTGTCTTGAATTTGAACATCATGGAGGGGCTAGATGGCATGGGATTGTGCTGATTTTTCTGTGATTTTCGTTTTTGGGGCCTGTTGTGGACAGGTCATGTGGTTGGGGGCCATTTTGAGTGCTGCTACAGGCCCTGGCCATGTGCTGTGATGGAGGCGGCCATTTTGAATGCAGGCAGTGTTCTCAGGCCTGCACCCATTTTGCCTAGCGTTCATCCATTATGCCTAGGGTTAGTGAGTGGTGCATGGGCCTAGTCTTTCTGTGGAGTGTCTTGAATTTTAAACATCATGGAGGGGCTGGATGGCTTGGGATTGTGCTGATTTTTCTGTGATTTTCGTTTTTTTGGCCTGTTGTTGTTGCCTTTTCACCAGGGGTAGTGACTAGTGAGTGTTGCATGTGCCTAGTCTTTCTGTGGGGTGTCTTGAATTTAAGCATCATGGAGGGCATGGGATTGTGCTGATTTTTCTGTTTTTTTCTCGATTTTTTGGGGGTGTATAACTGAACTAATGTTCCTCTGTCTTCCATTGCTTTTAGGTGCACAAGACTCAAGAGAACCACCAGTGCCAGGAAGAAATCCTGCAGCGGTGTGTGTGTGCAGCATAACGTCACGCGACATCACGTCTGGCCTCAGACAACTCTAGAATTCGTGCAACTGCGGCCTGCTGTCTGACCTGCTCTGAAGAAGATGGCCCCAAAAAAAGGTCTCTGGAGCTCCTCTAGAAAGAAAGTTGCTAGTAAGGAGCAGATGAAGCAAGTTACCAAGGAGGCTGGTGTGCCGGCCGCCGCGTTTTTTGGGAGCAAAAAAAAAAGTACGCCTGCAGCAGCAGCAGGATCTGCTGGGGACCAAGCTGGGAGCAGCACCCCCGCTCAATTGGGTTCAGTGCCTCCACCACCACGCTAACTTAAGTCAAAGCCCTTGAGTGCTTCAGAGGCAGTCAGTGTACTTCTCCAATCACCATCGACCAGTGATGTTGGCTCATCGCAAGAAAGTAGCAGTAATGTCCCTGAATCAATACAGGTTGTTGTAACTCATCTGACAAGTGTTGAACAACCACAGCCGCAACAACAACACCATATGCAAGTACAAGCCCAAGTACATGTGGAAGGAGAGGTAGCGCAAGGAGATGCGCAAGCAGAGGTGCATGGAGGGTCACAAGTGCCCACAATAGTTGTTCCTCCCGAAGTAGGGGCACATCAGGAAATCGACAATTAAGCCGAGGTATCATTGGAAGCCACTCCTCCTAATGATCATTCATTGTCTTCCACATCCCTAGCAGGGAAAAGATCAAGGTTGGTGTCTACATCTTCTTCAAGCCCACCTCCTTCTGATGATATGGATCCCAATTGTGAACCAGCACCACTGCCGTCTGAGAGTGAGGCACACCATGATCTGACAAAGGTACCTAAGCGTAAAAGGAAGGTCGTCGAAAAACTCATAGCTATGGAGTGTGATGAGGCTCAACAAGAAGTGACGGATACTGCTGATGATGAAGCCTCTCACGATGACGACGAGCCAGTCATCATAAAGGTCACTGCAGCCCCTGCGGGCATGCAGCAAAGAGACATTTTGACCCTATCCTGAGAAGCTGCTGAGCGTGATGATGATGTCGACGAGGAGGCAATGGAAATGGAAACACAACAATCATTAGATTTGGAGTTAACTAGTACACCAACACCTACCGCTTCCATATTTCTTTCTCACAAGAAGGGACCTCCATCCACCTCGTCCTCAATTAGTGGTGGTGAAAGTGCAAAACGTACTGAAGTTCGGCAATCCACATCCTCCACTTCATCTGGCATTAGCAGCACGACCACCACCACCAGTATCGCCGCCTCCTCCGGCCCACAAAGACATTTCAAGTCTCCAGTTTGGGACTTCTTTAGTGTTTGCCCAAAAAAGGAAAACGTAGCCATTTGTAGCATTAGTAAGCTTTGAGTTAGTCGTGGTAAGTTTGGTACCAACTATGGTACCGGAGGCCAGAGAGGTCATCTTAGGAGAACGCACGCTGTCCAATGGTTTGCGCACCTAGAGGCGATCAAGGAAGCCCGAATTGCACGTAATGAAAACGTTGATTTTTCATGTGATGATGACGAGGAGGAAGAAGACGATTCAAACACTTCACTTACACCCAATACCCCTGTCAGCAGCACACCCCATGTGAGCCACACTAAGAGTGTGGGAGAGAGTGAGACACCAATGCGAAAAAGTTCATCAGCGAGCGTAACTGGGTCGAAGATATCATCATCATCATCCCGTAAATCCTGGGTCCAGGGCAAAATTAAAAAGATGTTGTTTACAGAAGCGCAATATGAACGCAACCACCCACTGACGCGTCTGTATAACACTAAGCTGGCTAAAATGCTAGCTCTGGACCTTCTCCCTTTTTCTTTTGTAGAAGGGGTTGGTTTTCTAGAATTAGTGGCAGCGCTCTGCCCTAAATGGAAGGTTCCTAGCCGGTTCTATTTTGCCCTAGTTGCGGTTCCAGCACTACATGAAGATGTTCTGGAGGTGATTGGGGCAGCTTTGCAGAAGAGTGCTGTTCACACTATACATCTGACAACAGACATGTGGACCAGTGGCGCAGGCGCTGATTACATGTGCATCACTGCACACTGGGTCTCTTTTTCAGGGGCTAAAGCAAAGCTAAACGCAGGTGTTGACCCGGACATTGTTTTTAAAGCTGCTCGGAAACATGCAACACTAGCCATGTTTGGTTTGGAGAAACGTCACACAGCACAAAACATTTTGGATGTCTTCAACACAAAGGTCCCTGACTGGCTGTCCCCAAAAAAACGCCAGGTTGGTTATGTTTCCACGGACAATGACTCCAATACAGTTAAGGCCATGCAGCTGGGTGACTATTTCAGAGTGCCGTGTTTGGCGCACTGTATAAACCTGGTTGTCAAAAAATTCTTGGGTGATAAAGACAGTGCAGCGTACAGAGTAGTGGAGACCTGCCGAAAAATGTGCAACCATTTCAGCCATTCTTTTAAGGCCCGGAAGCATCTGAGGAGCCTGCTATATGAACGTCAAATGCCAGTGAAAGCACTCATCCAGGAGGTGATAACACGTTGGAACTCAACCTTCTACATGCTTGAGCGTCTGTATGAGCAGTATACGGTACTCGATCACTATTTCTTAACACAGGGTACAGCTCAGAAGGAGGACCTGAGGATGGGTGCAGCGCAATGGAACATAGTTAAAAGCCTGACACGCATGCTTCGCCCTTTTGAGTTCTTCACGCGTGCAGTCAGCAAGGAGGACTGTAATTTGGGAAAAGCTATCCCATTGTTGTACATGCTGGAGCACCAACTGAAGGAGGTGTGTTCTGTGTTTGAAAAAGATGAAAAAAACCAAGACCCTTTTGTTCTGGCTGAGAAATTATTAGAGCACCTACAAGGTGATGAACGTCTTAAAATGATCCACTCAAACCAGCATTACATTTGTGCTACTATTCTGGATCCACGCTACAAAAAGGCGCTGGCAGGCCAAGCATTCTTTCCTTTTGCTGATGAAGATGTTACAAAGTACAAAATATGGGTAGCCTCCTCAGCCAAGAGGTTTGAAAGAGAACAGCAGCAATTGAAGGAAAAGGTAGTACATCAGCATCAGCAGGTCATCCCCAGTCACAACAATCCACTTATGCACCTGTGGCTGCGGCACAAGTGACCTTTCAGCCGTTAAAGAGACCGGCAACCGGATCATCTGCACCACCAGACACAACAGTAACATTGGAGGCTGAAGAGGATTGGCTAGCTCGGCTCGGGTTTGGTTCTCAAAAGGTCACAGCAACAGCTAAGCAAAGTGGAGGAACCTTGGAGGAGAACCTTGATTCGATGGTCAAGGACTATCTGAATGACTCAACAGAGGTCTATGTTAATGCTGACCCATTGGCGTATTGGCATGGGAAAAAAGAATTGTGGCCACAGCTCTCCAACCTGGCTTTAAACTACTTGTCTTGCCCACTCGCAAGCGTGTCTTCTGAACGTGTTTTCAGTGCTGCTGGTGGCATTGTAACTCCCAAACGGAGCCGCCTCTCGCCCAAAAATGTGTAGAAGTTAACAATGATCAAGATGAATCAGCACCTCATACCACCAGATTACAGAGTACGAGAAAGCGCGCCGGATGAAGACGAGGTGGACAGCAACATAGATGAGGGAATTTCTTCTCTGTCAGGTGACACTGAGCTCACCCTGCCTGAATTCGCAGAGTATGATGACGAAGCCTTATTCTTATTCATGGACCGTGATACCGAGCCCTGAAAATGAGACAAGGAATCAATAACTTTCTTGTTCATCCTTATTCACTTTTATTCCTGTGTGTCTGTCTTTCTTTGTTGTGCACAGTTAATATAATTCAAACTTTAATCACCTAATCACAAAAACAAGCCCATCAGCAGAACTGTCTTCACTTGTTTGCTTATTAATTTGAAGGTGCCGCAGTCTGCATTCCTCAGGTTCCCAAGTTCAGAAGAACATGCTCCTCTATCCTCCTCCTCCAGACTCCTATTTCCATCAAAGCAGAGGGCTGGTTTATGCCCAATGAAGAAAGACTCTGCACTTATGGGGGTGTTGTTCTACCTCTTTGCGGGTGAGTTGACGGCTCTGGGGCCATTGCTGGGAAGCTCTAATACCGGATAAAAGTGGTTTGGACCAAATCCGAGGCGGAATTTTTTTTGTGTTTTTGCTGACTTGCTTGCCTTTGAGGTGCTCTGTGTGTGGGTGAGGTTTGAGGTCTGTGAGCACTGCTGGGACACTCTAATCATGATTGCATTTGCTTTTCAGGAAATCCGTGGTTGCAAACCGGACTTATGGCCTAGCTACACAGCGCGTTTGGACCGAAGGCCGAGAAATATTGTAAGTAGGAGATGTTGCTTTTGGCCTGTTTGGGGGTGTTATGCTTTTTGGCGGGTGGGTTGCCGGGTCTTGGGGCATTCCTGGGAAGGTCTAATACCGGGTAGAAGTGGTTGGGACAAAATCCTCGCCGATTTTTTTTGTGCTATTTCTGACATTTTGCTCAATGTAGCGTTTTCGGGGGCCTGTTTGGGGGGCTTCCTGGTATTTGTGGGTGGGTTTCGGGGTCTGGGAGCACTTCTGGCTATGGATACTTTACTTTGCAAGAGGTTTGAAGCAAATCCATGGTGGCAGAGGGGAGTTAGGGCCTAGCTGCAGAGCGCGCGCGGAGTGATTTGAGAAATTTGGAAAAAAATGACTAAGTCCCCATTTTTGTACTTTTGCTCTTTGGCTGTTTGGGGGTCTTCTACTCGTTTTCTCCTGGGTTGACGGCTCTGGGGCCATTGCTGGGAAGCTCTAATACCGGATAAAAGTGGTTTAGACCAAATCCGAGGCGGAATTTTTTTTGTGTTTTTGCTGACTTGCTTGCCTTTGAGGTGCTCTTAGGGGGGGTTCCGTCTGTTTGTGGGTGAGTTTCGGGGTCTGTGAGCACTGCTGGGACACTCTAATCTTGATTGCATTTGCTTTTCAGGAAATCCTTGGTGGCAAACCGGACTTATGGCCTAGCTACACAGCGCGTTTGGACCGAAGACCGAGAAATATTGTAAGTAGGAGATGTTGCTTTTGGCCAGTTTGGGGGTGTTATGCTTTTTGCCGGGTGGGTTGGCGGGTCTTGGGGCACTCCTGGGAAGGTCTAATACCGGGTAGAAGTGGTTGGGACAAAATCCACGCCGAAAAGCCTTTTGGCACTTTTTGTAACTTAGGGTTCGTTAGGGTTAGCCCTAGCAGCAGAATTGCATGTGTTTCGCGGTGTTCTAGATTTTTGCAACTGAGTTCTGGGGTCTTAGAGCACTCGTGAGAATGTGTAATTTTGGTTGCAAGTCATTTGAAGAAAATCCATGGTGGGAAAGGGGGGATTTGGCGTAGTTAAAGAAAGCCTTTGCCACTATTCTTAACTTAGGGTTCGTTAGGGTTAGCAGTATTTCTATTGCATGTGTTTGGGTGGGGGGGTTTTCGAGTCTTGGAGCAATGCTGGCTATGGATACTTTTGCTTGGTTGCTTGCAAGTGGTTTGAATGCAATCCACGGTGGGTAAGGGGTTATTTGGGCCTACTTTTACTTTCAAAGTACGTTTTGTCACCAGTTTTCTGCTAGGCCTCGTTTTTTGCGATTTAATTGGGGGTCTTCTACATTTTTGCGACTGGCTTTAGTAAGGGTCTGGGTGGGAGCACTGCTGGGAAGATCTAATTTTGTTCTAAAACACATTTTACAGTACACCTAGCTTGAGGGGAAAGATCCGCTACATTAATTTGCCCATACTTATTTATCCTTTAAAAGGTGACTCAGACAGAGTACGCACTGTCAAAAATATTGTACTGTCTACTAGGAAAATCAAAGTGTGACTTTTTGCACTCCACAGCCTACATACCTTATATTTATTTATCAGTGGTGTTGTAATATTATATCACTTCCTGTTTTTCGTTGAATAATTACAGGCCGGGTTTCAGTCTGTGCAATGGGGAAAAAAGGATGGAGTCAGGCTTCATATTAGCGAGCCGCAAATCAGCATCCGCCAGGCAGGCAGTGGACAGGGTGTCTAATGGTCACCAACATTGATGGACGTAGCGTCAGATGGAATGGAGGAGGAGTGCCGCTAATAAGAGGAATTTTTTCTGCATGCAACTTACTTACCAAATTCAACAGGACAACTACAACAACATACAGATACAGTATCCATTGTGTTTTTCTATGACTGTGACTGCATTTCTTGGATCTCTCTCTGCTTCTAAATTGATCCCTTAACACATCACTTAGTCCACTCCACTGTCACATCTGCACCACACATAGTCATTTGTAAGTGCTCCTACGTAATTCGCAAGTCGCAGCACGCCCCAGCCCGTAGAGGACTGGGATGGCCCCAATGATGAAGCATGTCACCAAGGGGCAACCCTGGTGAGTGAGGGGACACCTAGAAAAAGAGCAATTTCTCCTTTTCTATCTACTACACCTTCCAGACCAACCCCATTGAGTGTTGTGAATGGATTTATAGTGACCAGCAAGGCTCTCAGGTATCTGGCAACAGAGACCTTATGTTGAATATAGTTATCAATAATTCCACACACGCCCTGTACTGTCGCATTCTTTCTTCCACAGTTGTCGAAAGTACTACTTACTTTTCACTGACATGCATGCAGTAGTGCATGCACTTTCAAAGATTGATGGATAGGTTTGTACCCAAAGATTTGTTTATGTTCAATTGTTTGTCCATGCTGTTCTTTTTTTACAGGGTGTCTTCTGGTGGTGACCAACATCGATGGACGAAGCGTCAGCTGCAATGGAGGAGTGCCGCTAATAAGAGGAATTGTTTTCTGCATGCAACTTACTTACCAAATTCAACAGGACAACTACAACAACATACAGATACAGTATCCATTGTGTTTTTCTATGACTGTGACTGCATTTCTTGGATCTCTCTCTGCTTCTAAATTTATCCTTTAACACATCACTTAGTCCACTCCACTATCACATCTGCACAACACATAGTCATTTGTAAGTGCTCCTATGTAAATCACAAGTCGCAGCACGCCCCAGCCCGTAGAAGACTGGGATGGCCCCAATGATGAAGCATGTCACCAAGGGGCAACCCTTGTGAGTGAGGGGACACCTAGAAAAAGAGCAATTTCTCCTTTTCTATCTACTATACCTTCCAGACCAACCCCATTGAGTGTTGTGAATGGATTTATAGTGACCAGCAAGGCTCTCAGGTATCTGGCAACAGAGACCTTATCTTGAATATAGTTATCAATATTTCCACACACGCCCTGTACTGTCGCATTCTTTCTTCCACAGTTGTCGAAAGTACTACTTACTTTTCACTGACATGCATGCAGTAGTGCACGCACTTTCAAAGATTGATGGATAGGTTTGTACCCAAAGATTTGTTTATGTTCACAATTGTTTGTCCATGCTGTGCTATTTTTTCTTGTCTCACAAAACCTTTCCCAAAAACCCCCGTACCCGTCCATTTTTCAAACCCTAACCCTCTTCCCCCGGGCTGTGTGGTTTTGATTGATGTGTGACTAAATTACAGCAATAAATCCACACACTTGCTGGGGAGGATAAGGTGATACCAACAGGCTGGTGAAGAAATCCGAGGATATATTCTTACTCTGCTTGACAAAGACCCATGGCTAATGTCAAAGAACTTCAACCGAATTAGTAGTTATACTTTATTATTTGTTAGGCTACAATGTGGCACTGTTCTAGTGTACTGTCACCTGCTATATTCTCTATTGTACCATTGTATTGCTCAGGAGGACAAACCAGATTTCATTTTCTTTTTTTTCATAGGCATGCTACTGCCACTGTGTCACACCACTAGTACCACCGCTATGAGGAAATTTTATCCGCCTAGGATTGCCAACCTTATTCGCTGTTTCCCGTGGAGCCGGCCCTGGGCCTAGCCGTACTTGCAAACAGAAATTACAGGTAAGATAGGCATTTGGTTGGAGGTAGTATAATGGAGTATTAGGAGAGACGAGAGATTGACGGTAGTACTACTAAAGTCCTAGGACTATTCAGGAAAACAAACTTACTGTTAAACCCCCACCCACCAGACTCAAAAGCAGTAAATAACAGGTATGGTCAGATAAAGTTTCAAAAACTATATATTTTTATAGCCCTAACAAAATAATCTCCCGCAAGACCCTCCCTAACCCCAACGATTGTCCTTCAAAAGTCCCCAAAATACCCAACTCCCAATTCCCACCCCCCAAAAGTCTCTAAAAAAGGGGCAAGGGACACTAGGGCAGGGTGCTGTTTGCTTTAGCAGCCAGGGCATCATGCTCCTTGCGGAGGGTGGCAAGTTCGAAGCGGAGGACCTCCACCAAGTTCTTATAGTTCAGGACCTCCTGCTCCAGGTAGGACAGTCTGAGGGATAAGCGGCGCCGGTGTGCCTTGCAAATCCTGTGGGGGGCAGCTGCTGTCTTTGCTGCTCGGCGTTGGCGTTTGGCTTTGGTAGCCCGGCTCCGTACCGCTGGAGCACTGCGCTGGCTGGCAGCCCGCACAGAGGAGGATGCAGCTGTCCCCGTGGACGTTGTTGTTGTACCAGACTGCGTCTCCTCCTCCTCCAGGGCCACCAGCCGCCGATATTCAGCGACAGTGGCATCCAGCCTCCGTTGCCGGGCCATTCGAACCAGCTCCTTCCTCCTTGATGGTCTCTTGGATTTGGAAGGAGCAACTACATAAAGAAAGAAAGACATAGTCTGTAACCAATGCTCCTTAAGAATAACACAAAATGATTGAGCAGAAAGTTGTCCCAGTACAAGTAGCAAATTGAAAGCACAGTACATAACTATTGAGGACAGTATCTATGTAACCTCCGACTTCTTCATCCTTGCTCTAACATTAGTGGGAGTTTAAGGAACAAATTCTACAAGCACTATGGACTTCCATTACAGTCGACTATGACAGTACACCAGTCTTATGCTTCTTCTTCTCTCTTGTTTAGGAAAATTGGTACGTTATCTTATGCAAGCCGGCATAATGCCAGCGCAGTGAACTTGCACCCGAGAAAAACAGACGCACACCATGGTGAGTGAGACAGACTTGCGTTACTGTACCGGTCCAGTACATGCAGGTGGTGAAGCTCTTACTTTTCTATTACGGGTGGCACTGAGAATACTCACTGTTAAAAGGGCTACTGCTTAATTAATTTAGCTTTCACCCTACAGTGCAAATGAGTATTAGAAAAGGAAAATAAAAAAGCTAAATAATCTGATTATCTATCACTTCACATGGGATGTATTTGATGACATATGGGATGGCTTTAGGTGCTTTGCTTATTATTGAGTGAACAGTGATACCCCCACACATGAATGATGTACTACTACTAAACTAAAGTTATTAAGAGAGGTAGGGAGTGTCCACCGTAATAACCGGATATATGCTGTGCTTGCAGTTGCAATACAAACTACTGCTACTATTCATGGTAGTATTTGGACAAAATTACAACTTCTTTTCCTTGCCTTTCCTACACTGGAACGGACGTGCGGGTGAGGTGTTACATGCTCTTCAAAGTAACACTTAGTTCATCCAGTGACCGTCTACTCTCTCTAGATACACATATACTATCTAAGAGTCAAATAGTACCATGAACGATCCAGGCATCCATCCATTCAAAGTATATGCACACATACAGTTTCTGTTTCACCCACCCAGGCTGTTCTCCTTACACCCATCCTTGCTTCATCATTCACCCAGCCATGCACCATACCATATTCTTTCCTTCCCAGCCACCTCGGGGACCAAGCAAACACATATTATTCTTCTTTGACAGTCATCATTACATTTCTCGTCCTTCCACGCTTACTTACACCCTTCTTTCGCTTTTCGTTCATCCCTTCCATCAAGTTCACCTCAGATCTGATTGGGATTCTTCTCGCCAAAAACTTCACAGCTAAGTCGAAGTACATTTAGAGGAGGCTACTACATGGTTTATTTATAATACACCCATGCAGAAAGCACACTCTGCAGTCTTCAATCTCAAATGAGTAAGGAATGTATAGCTTACCTCTGCCCGCCACCACCATGTCATCCCCCACAGATTTGTCCGGCACTTCCACCGCCTCCTCCCCAGAGTTGTCCTCGTCCAATGCCACCACGCTGGCCCCGCCTCCAGATGTTCCACCTACAAAGTACATTTAATAATGTTAGAATACACCACTCACTACTATATAATATTTGGTCTAGGAGGAAGAAAGAAATGTGAAAAAAACAGTATACAATTTAATAATTTGTGACTGTCTACTGTAAAGTAAAAATGTCCCTTTTTCCAGGGAAGGCTGTTGTCTTGCTGCACTTTTTGGCACAACTGATGAATGCTTGCTTTTTAATTTTTAACACGCACCACTTTTTCTCCTAACAGACAGAAGCTTGACTTCTAAGAACACGAGCAGGATCAAGTTCAAACCAGGTGAGAGCTCGGCTCGACCACAAGAAATGTGTCCAATTAATCGTCAGCACTAAGCACTTTTCCATTTCCAGTTAAATGTTTACTTTTATGACAAACTTGATTTCAATAAATGTGTTTACTTTTAATAAAGCTTTTAAACTTAAATAGACTCTGTGGTTTTTGGTCCTCCAGACTAGAGTGGATGAGCTAAAGATTTTGGAATTTTTGCAAGCATAAGTCCGTGCCTCTGCCATCGGTGACTTTGGGAGCTAAATGACTCTGCCACACTATCTAGTCAGTAAGGAGATTGGGGGTTCAACTACAAAGTCTGTTATCACTGAGGTATGTGGAAAGTCTAACAGCACCTATTATAATTGATAAGCTAAGCAATGCATTATTTAGTGTCCATAGTTCTGTTTGTGCAGATTTGTCCCTGCAACAGTAGTAGAATGGATTGTCCTCCTATCCAAACCAAAAGTAAAGTAGTATCTTATTCTTTCTTGGTGGTCATTCACCTTTTTATTGTTGGCAATTGTCAAAGCATAAACATTTAGAATACTTGAAAAGACATTATGGACAATCCCAGAGGACTGCACTCAGTGCATAGAGCTATTGCTGACTAGAATGGGAGTCCAATGGAATGTGCAATCTTAGTTAGCTACACAGACAGACTAATAAGAATAATCTAGTAATACCACATGGAGTCATAGTCGAGGCAGGATAAGAATTTAGATCCTGTCTACAAGAAGATCAAAGACGATTTAGAAAAAATCGAATGAGGAACGCTAGGAAAAATAAGTACTCTATATTAAAATTAAAACTTACTGGGGCCAGCAAAGGAGCCCTCGCCTGCCCGGTCCTGGCCTGCATCGTCAACAGCACCCTCCTCCTCCTCCTCCTGTGTCCTCCTCTTGCCCCTGGGGGAAGCTGATGTACAACATGAAAGAAAGAAAAACAGAAAACATGGATGATATTTGTCAACCAAATCAAACATTTCAAAAGAACTAACAAAATATTTTTGCGAAATAGCAAATAGACAACTACTCCACGGTATATATTATTGACCAATCTCATGTGGTCGACTACGTTATTACTTTAGTATTGCTTGATTTGCGGACCGTCGAATTGGAAATTACCTTATGTAACTCACTAAACAAAGTACTAAAAAGGGTTGCCTAGGATTGGCAGGCAGCAGTCCGCAGCACGCGAAGTTACAGCCAAAGTCCATCGTGATTGAAGATCAGCGACAACACTAAAGTTTCCTACTACATTAACCAGTCATTAAAATACTCAAACTATCAATCCACCACCACTATTTCTTCTTATCGCCATGTGTACAAAGGAAGGACTGGACTTGAGTCTGTAGGGGCTGATTTAGAAGCCCCTTGCGGCTCTTTTGCTCCATTGTTGCGTGACTTTTGTGACGCAGTGGCAGCACAAAAGAGGCGCAATAGTGCGGCGTATATTAACAACGTGACGCATATGGGAGATGCATCACGTTGTAAAGCCCTGCGCCAATAGGGGGTGTTCCGGCGCAAGGGAGGGCGTTCCTGCGCAGGAACGCATCCTAAAAGTGGCTGAGGGAAATCTACAAGATTTCAATCAGTCACTTTGAGGACAATGATGCGTGACTCAAACCCTGCGCCTGCTTGAAGCAGACGTACGGCTTGACGCAGCATTGGGGAGATAGGGCACCCCAGAGCATTGATGGAGCTGCACCATCGTTGCGACGCAACTCCAGCAATGCGCCGCCTTTACGGCACAGATGCGTAACGCTTTGGTGACGTTTTGGGCCCATGGTGCGCCGCATTGTAAATACGGCGCACCATGGGTGATGGTGGCGTGACGCACAATTACTGGCGCATCCCTGCTACTTTGCAGGGATGCGCCAGTAATTAAAAATCTGAACCTTAGTGTGCAGCATTACGCAGTTCTTTAAACTACACTCATACATAATTTCACAGGCCAATGAAATGAACACAAAATCTAAAACAAATAAGCATAGTAGCAACACTACTGAGAAGAAGGAGAGCAGTGTACCTGAAATGCACAGAAGATTTTGAAATATAACTTACCTACAATGTAATGAGCAGCATTATTGCTCTTGGTAAAAAACAAAAATTTGCAATATAATAACACAGCAGGAGAAAACATAGTAGTAAAGAAATAGCTACTACTACTCACCAAGCCCAGGGATCACAAGGCCAAGGAGGTCGAGCAGATCTCGCTCACGGGTCAGGAAATCCGTCCAGCGGTGGGTGGCCTGGTTGTAGGTGCGCCAGACCCGAGAGTGGTGGTAAATGGCCTGGCACACCTTCTCCCACCGCTTCCGGCGCTCCCGGATCCCGTACCCGGCACTGATCTTGCCGCCTCCCATGATGGTCCTGGGGAGGCAGCGCTGAACATAAAAAATGAGTTGGCCCACCTCCTCCGGGCTAAAGATCTCCCTGGGTACGACCTCCTTCCCCCTCAAACGCCCGCACGGGAGCCGGACACGGGGTGCGGGACCCTTCCCCTTCTCGGGATGCTTCCCTTCACCATGGTCTGGGTGGAAAGGAATAAAGAAAATAGAATAGGGAAGAGAAGAAAAGAAAAGAGTTTAAAAAAGTAGTTTAAAATTAACCAAAAGTAGCAGTAAACACAAAAATATAGGGCTAGAAAAATAGAGGGATAGATAATAAGTAAAATAATCAAAAAAAACTTCAAACAAGCAAAGGATGGCAGAGATTTAGAGAGGATACAAAGACCATGCCCAGAACCATAGCAATGAATGAGAAACAAGATGGCCGCGCCCGTTCACGACCGTACAGGTAAGTTCGCGTGAGATTTTCCTTGCGAACACTCGCGAAACTGTACTGGCGAGCCGCACACTTTGCGAGATTACACTTCGCGCCCGGAAACGGAAATACGTCAGGCAAACAAGATGGCCACGCCCTTGAACGACCGCGAGGGTAACTTCGCGCCTTGCGCTACGAGCGGCTCGCAAAAACACACAAAACCTTGCGAACTAACACGCCGCAAAAAACAAATTGCATATTCGCACGAATTCGCGGCTTACAAATCCGATCTCGCGAGTGTTCGCGCCCCGCAAATCCCGCGAAATTGCAGTAAAAAGAGTTTTGCAAAACTGAAAGCACTCGGCAGGTGCAAGAGTTCAAACTCATCGTTAGTAACAATTCCCTGTAGTGCTTCCTGACTGGGGCCCCTTCCAGAATTCAGTTGCTAATTGCAACAATTGTATTACCCTGCTCTGACCCTCACAGCAGGCTCATAGAATAGCTACAAGAAGGCCACAAAGGTCCTGGAAAAAAAATGCACTGCAACAGAAAGCAAATTACAGATAAGGAAGCAGGTGCCAGACTGGAATTTTAAAACAGTGACACATTAATAAACTAACCCCAAATTAATGCATGTCAGTTGAAGCAGGGCTGGTGTGCTTGCTTTTCCCCCCCATAATCTACAGTGATGATGAACCAGAGGGTGACATTGATGTAACAGAGGGTGGCAGTGGTGAAACAGAGGGTGCTGGGAACCTGTGATGATGAACCAGACGTAGAAACAACATAATCGCGACCGTTGCGAGCCGAAATGTAAGTTCGCAATTGCGAACTAGTACAAAACCCTCGCGAACTGGCAGAAATCCTTGCGAACACAAAAAAAATCCGCAAATTCGCGAGAATTCGCGGGTTTTGTGGATTGCGAGTTCGCAAATCCGCAAAATTTGCGAACGCGAGATTTGCAAAATTCACCCATACTTAGCTTCTTTGTGGGGATGAATCGTTGCTGACTCCAAGTGATGATGATCTGATCTTGCTATTGTTTTTAGAAGGGAAGCTTCTTTCTGTTTTGAGAAAAATGGTGCGTGTTAAAAAGAAAGTATTCATCAGTTGTGCCAAAAAGTGTAGCAATACATGTTACGGCTAAGCATAAATAAAAAATACCTTCCCTGAAGAAAGGGAAATTTGTAGTTTAGAGACTAGAAAGTCACAAATTATTAAATTTGTTTATGTAGTACTAGTAAAAAAATGTCATTCCTAGACAAAATAGGGAGTGAAGTATATGACGTCTAAGAATATGAAATGTATTTTCTAGGCGGAACAACGGCACAGTCATCCACCATTGCCAGGGCTAGCGCGGAGGTGGGCACTCCTGGGGAGAAGGTGGTGCAACAGCCATCAGGAACTGCTGTGGGGGATGCAACGGTAGTGGCGGGCAGTGGTAAGCTATTATATTCCTTACTTATTGAGATTGCAGACTGCAGAGTGTGCTCTCTGCACGGGTGTATATGTTGTACAGTACAAGTACACTTTACTGTTAAGAAGACTGACAAATTTAGAAGTACATTTTTGTCAACTAGGTAGAAGACATTCACCCTTGACTTCGTATGAGCAATAGCATTAGCGGCGGGAGTTGACGAGTAACCAATGGCCTCCTCTAAATTTGACTTCAACTCAGCTGTGAAAGTTTTATCGAGAAGCCAAGTCATATCAGAGATTAACTTGATGGATGGGATGAACAAAAAAAGGGAAAAAAGGGTGTAAGGAAGGAGTTAAAAGTAATGACTGGCAAAGAATTATATGTGTTTTTGAATTCTGCCCGAGGTGGCCGGGAATATGAATCATGGTCTGTTGAAGGCTGAAACAAGGATGGGTGAAAGGAGAAAGGGAAGACGACTGCCTGGGTGGGTGAAACAGAAACTGTATGTGTGCGCAATATATCCTTTGGTTCAAATTCCAATGCAAGTCAAGCACGGATGCATGGCTGGCGGTTTCCAAAATAAAATAAAAAGGTAGTTTTTCTGTGAGAAAAACTAAGGTTTGTCCAGTTGAGACATTAAGAAGAAGAATTGACATTTACTTTGAAAGGATGGATGCCTGGATCATGGTACTATCTTACTCATAGATAGCATAGGTGTATATAGACAGAGTAGACGGTCACTGGATGAAGTAAGTGTTACTTTGAAGAGCATGTAAAACCGCACCCCCACGTCCGTTCCAGTGTAACAAAGGCGAGGAAAAGAAGTTGTAATTTTTCAGAACACTACCATGACTAGTAACAGTAGTTTGCAAGCACAGCATATATCCTGCCATTACGGGGGCCACTCACTACCTCTGTTAATAATGTTATTACAATTCTGTCATTCATGTGTGGCCTATCAGTGTTCACTCAATAAAAAACAAAGCATCCCATATTTAAGCAAATATCCTGTGAAGGGATAAATAATCATATTATTTATCTTCTTCATTTTCCTTTTCTAGTAGTCATTGGCACTGCAGTGTGAAAGTTAAATTAATTAAGCAGTAGCCCTTGTAACAGAGTATGGCCAGTGCCACCCGAAATAGAAAAGTAAGAGCTTCACCACCTGCATGTACTGGACTGGTACAGTAACGTAAGGGTGTTTCACCATGGTTTGCGTCTGTTTTTTTCGGGTGCAAGTTGACTGCGCTGGCATTTTGCCGGCTTCCAGAAGTTTACGTACCAATTTTGCTAAACAAGAGAGAAGAAGAAGAAGAGGAAGAAGACTGGTGCACTGTCTGAGTCTAATGTAGCAAGTCCATATAGTGCTAGTAGAATTGATTCCTGAAACTCTCACTAATGTAAGAGCAGAGGCCGACGAAGTGGGAGGTTAGATAGATACAGGCCACAAATGTTATGTACTGAGCTTGCAAGTTGATAGTGCTACTGTGACACAACTTTCTGCTGAATTATTTTGTGTTAATCTTAAAGAGCTTTGGTTACAGTATGTTTTTTTTCTTCATATAGATGCTCCTTCCAAACCAATACGGAAGGAGCTGGCTAGACGGGCCCAACAAGGGAAGCTGAAGGTGATTGTCGCCGAATATCGGTGTGCCCAGGAGGAGGAGGGCACACAGTCTCACTCCACAACATCCACCACGACAGCTATATCCTCCTCTGCGCACCCTAGGTCAGCCAGTTAGCGCAAGCCTCCAGCTGTACGGAGCCGTGGTACCACAGCCACATACCACCGACAAGCAGCCAAAGCATCAGCTGCCCCCCACAGCAGGTGCAAGGCACCCATCTACCGCCTAACACTCATGGTGTCCAACTTGAGCAGGAGATGGAGAGAGTTAAAACCCTGCTCAAGAACCTCCGCAGGGAGCAACAGGACCACCTGGCCAAAGGACACCGCCGGCGGCAGTAGAGGAGAGACTGTCCCTTGCCCCTTTTTGGGGGTGGGAATTAGGAGTTGGGCTTTTTGGACTTTGGGGACTTTTTTATTTCATGGACATTCTTTGTGGTTTGGGAGGGGGTGGGTCGGATCTTGTGGGATAGTTTATTTTTGTTAGGGATAACAATAATTATTTACTTTCAACTTAAACATAGCATACACGCTTTTACTGTTTTGCGGGGGAGGGGAGGGGGGTTAACTGTATGTTTGTTTTCCTGAAACTTAACTGGTTGCTTGGTTCAAATTGTCTAAGTAATAGCCCAAATGTTTACAAAAGTAAGTGCCACTCACAGAGTTAGTGAATTCAATTGTCCTACTACTCTACTAGTACTACTGTCAGTCTCTCCTCTCTCCTCCTACTCCATTATTCTTCCTCCCCCCAAACGCTTATCTTACCTGTGATTTGTGTTTGAGAATAGGGCTAGGCATAGGGCTGGCTGCATGGCAAATGGCGATTGAGGTTGGCAATCCTGGGCGGATGTAATGGCATCGTTGTGGTGGTAGTAGTGGTGGTACACATTGGCAGTAGCAGCATATGAAAAAAAAAGAAAATTAAATTTTGAGTGACCTGAGCAGAGCATTAGAACAGTACGATAGAAAGCACAGTACACAAGAACAGTGCTATCATTTAGCCTAACAAATGCTAAAGTATTCAAAGTATAACTACTAGTTGCGTGGAGTTTGGCTTTGGCTACTACAAGAAATAGTACTGATGGTGAAGGACACAGCAGCGTAATCATTCATCACGTGTAGGAGGAGGATGTTCTTGATGATCAATCCAGTTGATGGCGCCCATGAAAATCAGATTTGATTTGCAAATAGTCATGGGTCTGTGTCAAGCTGAGTAAGAATATATCCTCGGATTCATTCACCAGCCTTGAAATTGATTTTCTGTTGCTTTGACCTTGTCCTCCCCAGCAAGTGTGTGGAATTATTGTTGTCATTTAGTCACACCTCAATGAAAACCACACAGCCCGGGGTAAGAGGGTTAGGGTTTGAAAATTGGATGGGAAGGGGTTTTTTTGGAAAGTTTTGTGGAGAGAGGAAAAAAACACAGCATGGACAAACAACAAATGAAGATAAACAAATCTTTGGATACAAAGATATCCATAAATCTTTTAAGGGACATAAAGGAAGTGCATGCACTTCTGCATGCATGAACTTGATTGCTAAATGGATGGTTAGGTTACTTAAACTAAGTAGTATTATCTACAACTTACTAACTATGAAGAAACAATGTGACAGTACAGGGCTGCAGTAATTACGCAATTTCACTTGCCTATCTGCCCTCAGAGAGAATAAACAAGACTTAGTACATGAAATTAGTTTTAAAAATAGCAAACATATATGTATACAATGGCTGGAGGGATGAATTTGAAGCAGAACGCAAACAAATGCACACTCAGAAGTTCACAACAATAAAATTATTTAAAAGATAAGGAAAAGTGATGAGGATACTGTAACTGCATGTTGTAGATTCCTGTTGAATTTGGGAAGTTGCGAGCATCTAGCCATTCCTCTTATTCGCGGTACTCCTCCATTCCATCTGACAATCCGTTGATCAATCTTGGTGACCAGACACACTGTCCACTGCCTGACGAATGCGGAATTGCGGATCGCTAATGGTGAGCCTGAGTTAATCGTTTTTCCAATCGCACAGGGTAAAAGCCGGCCTATAATTGTGGATGGAAAAAGAGGAAGTGATATTAAAACACCACGGAGAAAAAAATATAAGGTATGCTGTGGAATTTTAGTTTGCGAGCTAAACATCATCTGCGCCAGCTTGTCACCCACGTACAGCGCGCACAATGGCCATTTTAGGTATCATGGCCTCCCTGTCCACGATCTATCGCCAGCGCGCCCCTCTGACCCAGCAAGCATCCTCCGCGCACCCTGGCTCCCCCTCCCTCCCCCTCATGAGCATAACCCTTCTGCATGACCCTGTCCTTGGGAGTCACGCCAGCGCCTGACCAGCACCTCCTCTCCTCCCATGAATGCCCCTCTGTTGATAAACCTTCCCTCCGCGCTCAATTGTCCACGCGGCATGAATACCACTCCTTTGATGACCCCTACCCCGTGTCCGACTGTCCACACAGGTCCGAGGCCATCGCCTAAGCCAGGAGATACCATTTACTGCCCCTCATTGTATGGAGTCGTCCCTCTTCAAAAGACACACTGTTGACCAGGGCCTCCCCACCCCCCGGGGTATGACCAGGCACACACATCCTAAGACTTGGCGAAACACTCAGCTGCGTGATGACTCCCTCCTCTTATCAGCAGGTTGAGGACCTCTATTGTGAAGGTATATGGGGGTGGGATTGACACGAGGATTATGGGGATGTCTTTTCCTTGCTTCACAATGTTATGATTGTAATAAAGAAAGGTCACATGCCATAAACCAGTGTATAAGAGGCCAAGCCTCAGAGAGGCTGTTAGAGCACCTCGAGACGATACCTTGTTGTCTGATCTGATGTGTTCTGCTCCGTCGGAATAAAACTTCTGTTTCCTGCCTTCTGGTCTCCGGCGCCTGCCTCATTGCTTGGTAAATTGAATGGTACAAAGGCGGTTAGCGCCGGGCAAATCTTGAGAAAGGTCATAGCCCGTACCTTTTTCTACAATTGGCATCCCAAAGCGTGGGGCCCATCAGCGACACGTGGATCCAGTGGGAGAGGTCCCGACGACAGAGTGAACGACTGCAACGATCGGGAAGAGCTCGTGTCCGATAGACCCTCGTCTGACAGCCGATCATCCGACCTTCACTAGTTCTGAACAGACCTCTCTCGAGTGATCTACGGTCCTGACTGGGAACCATCAGGAGTGCCACGAACATCACGAAGAGGAGAGGACGATCGGGCGCTGGATTCGGAAGACAGGAAACCGTCCATGCGGTCCGGGTAAGGTCGTGTAAAACACGACAAATTAAGGAATGATTGTTTGGTTTGGATAATACTAGTATTACGCTTTGTTGAAACCTCTGGAGATTCACCGTCTGCAAACGGAGAAAACAACAGGCTCTCTCTTTGCAAGCAGTGAAGGATAGGTAACGCAGACTTTTGTCCCCATTGTAATCCGTCGTGCCTATCTTCCTCCCCCACTGTTTTCCCGAACTGTCGTTCGTGGATTATTGTCTGGAGATTCTTTGTCTGCAAACAGGGAAGAACAAGGTCTCTCTTTGCAGGTAGAGAAAGAGTGGGTAACGCAAACCTTTTCTCACCCACTTATTCTCCCCACTGATTGTTTGATTGACCAAACATTGATTGTTCGGTATTGGTTCTTTTGAGGTATTCACCGCCGGCAAACAACGGAGAATAGAAATATTCTGCCTAGTCTTTGCCCGCCGTGATAAGATAGGTAGTGCAGACATTTGTCCCCGTTGTAACCCGTCATGCCTATCTTCTCCCCACTGATTGGTAGCCTGTACAGCCCGGACCGCTTATTAGAGATGAACCATCCAGCTCCACTGGAGGGCACCCCTAATAAGGACATGTTCACTAAGCATGGACTAGTCGCTGTAGCTTATACTAAGTTATGGCATAAATATACAAAGAAGAACCCCGAAAGTCAGTGGCCACTGATAGGTTCCTTTGATGAAAACAAAATAAAAACATTGGAAATAGCGCTCCAGAAAAATAAGACCACACCCACTATGCTCGATAGTATAGGCATGTGGCGCAAAGAAACGGAACAATGAAAGAAAAGGGAAGAAGCAAAAATAGGGAAAGAATTACGAAAGGCAGCCCACCTAGCCGCTAAGCAACTAGAAGAAAAAATAAAAGAAAGAGAAGAAGCTGCACAAAACCAGGAATCAGGGTCGACAGATCAATGTCCTGTGAGGACCCCCTCTGCACTCTACCCTGAATTGCCCTCCAAACAACGGGCGAACGATGAGTTACTGCTAGGTCCCCCAATCATCTACATGCCCCCTCCATATGCCCCTGCCAACAAAGCTTGCAAGCCCCGAGTGCGAGCGAAAGTGACCTTAGCGCTAGTGCACCAGCCCTCACGGCCTCTGCACCAGCCACATTAACAACATCGTCAGACGACCCTGAGGCTAGCAAACAACCACCAGCCAGACCAAATAGGTTGAGCAAAGATGAGCGGGATGGGATCGACAAAATAGCAAAGACATTAGTAGAACGAAGGGAGAGCGAAGAATACACAATGAACATATATAACTCACATGCCGACAGCCACAGACGGCATTTCATTTTGCGATTCAGCTACCACACCCTGAACGCATATGAAGATAGGTATCAAAGTAAGGGTCCCGCTAAACTAACAACGCTGTATAGGAAGATTGATGTTGGAGATGGGACTGAATGTGAGGCGACGGAGCTCTTCATGCAGATACTTGAGGTCCTCCGCCACCTCACGGAACAAAAACCAGAAATAAAGGTTACGGTCCCTGAAACGACCTCAGTAGAAGTAGCCAATACTATAATGCCTATCAGAGAGGCGGCCCCTTACTGGATCCCGCCACGTGGCCAGGGAACAAGCGATGATATTAATAATGCAGATGCAAAAGGGAGGGTTGTGTACAATTGGGTTTACCAACCATGGGACCGGCAAGATATCCTAACCTTTAAACAAACTCTGCCCGATTTAAGAAAGAACCCGACAGCATTCTATACCGAATTAGGCACAGCCTTGGGTTCAACGATAATGACTTTAGCGGACATTGACTTGTTCTTCGGGTTATGCCTGCCAGCTGACGTGTGGAAGCAAATCCGGAAGGCTGACCACACGGATCTGTTTGGACATACCTGGAACCAACTCAGTGAATTAGATAGACAGCGAGAGCCTGGAAGGAAACCAGTAAAGGACATATTAGAACTTCCAGACAAATTAGTTCAGAAATTAAAGACACTGATCCCAGAGAAAAAAATAGATTGGTCGGTAGTAACGGCCTGTCGTCAGAAACCCCAGGAAGATGTGTCAGAGTACTTCTCCCGATTCGAGACAGTGTTCTCCGACTACAGTGGCCAAGACATGACCACCGCAACCGGACAGCACCTGTTTGTACAAAATTACGTAAAGGGCCTATCACAAGAGGTCTCCCAAAAGCTGCAGACGAGTGAGAGTAGTTGGGGGGCCTCCAAACCCGCAGCTATCCTTCAGTTGGCCCAGTATTACGAGCACCAAAAGAATGAGAATGATAGGGCGTCCGAGAAAAAGAAAAAAGATTTAAAGGAAAGGGTGATGATAGCCCAGATACAAGGTCTAGCGGTAGGACGAGAACACCAAAGGGGGAACTACCAATCGACCACCTCTAGAAATATACCTCCTAAAGACTACACCCCAACACCCCACACTGGACGTAGAGACATTAGCAATGACCAGTGTGCCTTTTGCAAAGGATTCGGCCATTGGAAATCACAGTGTCCGGTCCTGCTAGAGATGAACAGAAATAGGGACCCCAAGGATGTAGCGGGTGGACCAAGAAATAGGGAACAAAGACGAGGGCACACAAACGACACCAACAATGACAGATCAGGGAGACCGAACACATTTGACCGACCCCAACAGAACCAGTATCAAGTATCTGACGGTTAGAATACCCCTGATTTTGCATAGGACTGCCAGGGGCAAGGGAGGGATCCAGTCAAGCTCTGTGTTGACCAGCAAGGTCCTTATGTCACCGCTAAGGTCCTGGGTACAAAGTCTCCATTTTTGGTAGACACTGGGGCGACACGTAGTGTGTTATCGAAACGACTGATTCCAAGGGCACCCTTGTCTGGCTCACACATTACATCGATAGGTTTCGATGGGACGCCCTCCACTAACCCCCTGTCCGTGCCTATCACCTTTGACCTAGAAAACAACAACTGACATGACATTTATGCTCTCCTCCAACTCCCCTGACGCCATCATGGGCATCGACTTACTGAAACATTTTCGAGCTACCATTAGGTGTTCCCCAGATGGAATCCGAGTCATCCTGTACGACAACCCAGATATAGCCAAATCTTGCCCGACACGACACATGTGCTCCATAACTGATGCTGACCTGTCCTTGCTTGATACCCTGCCTCCGTACCTATGGGCCAAAAATGACTCTGATGTGGGACGAATGATGATTGACCCCATTCATATAACTGTAAGACAGGACGCTATGCTCCCGAAACTCCCACAATATCGGATATCCCCCGAGGGCGAGAAGGCACTGGTAGCGATCATTCAATCTCTGGTGGATGCAGGAGTGGTTGAAGAGGTGGTTAGCAACGTCTGTAACAGCCCAATCCTACCTATTGTTAAGAAACAAGGTGAAGGAGATGAGAAAGCGTACCGCTTCATCATTGACCTGCGAGAGATTAACAAAGTGGTTGTACCCCAATACCCCGTGGTCTCAGACATCACCACCATTCTGACCCTCATCCCGTCCACTGCCACCAACTTCACTGTTATCGACCTCAAGAATGCGTTTTTCTCTATCCCCATCCACCCAGACAGCCGTTATCTCTTCGGCTTCACCCTAAAATCCCGCTCGTACCGATTTTGTAGAGCTCCCCAGGGGTACACTGAAAGCCCGAGCATTTACAGCCAGGCCCTCAAAAGACAGCTGGATGCCTTCCAGCTACCAGATGGAGTGGTGTTGATCCAATATGTCGATGATATCCTTTTGGCAGCCGACACCACCCCACTTGCAACCACAGCCTCTGTCCAACTCCTACACTTTCTTGCAGAAAATGGCCATAAAGTCTCCAAAAAGAAATTGCAGTTCTGCCAGCCACAAGTGACATACCTAGGCCATCTCCTGTCCAAAGACGGGAGAAAACTCACGCCCGACCGAATCCAAACCATCCTAGACACCCCCGTCCCAAAAACACAAAAGCAAGTCCGCTCTTTGGTTGGCCTAACTTCTTTCTGCAGACAGTGGTTTCCTAATTACAGCCTCATTGTGAAACCACTACTTGCCCTGTTGACCAAAGATGTCCCCTCCCGCTTCCTTGGACCACTGAGTGTCAAGCCTCCTTTAAGGAATTACGGGATGCACTCTGCTCAGCACCCGTCCTCGGAACCCCGGATTACTCCAAACCCTTCTCCCTCTTCACCCACGAAAGGGAGGGATGCGCATTGTCTGTCCTAACTCAATCGATTGGTCCTAAGCAGCGCCCTTGTGCCTACTTCTCCGCCACTCTTGATCCTGTAGCTAGAGCTTTGCCTGCCTGCCTTCGAGCAGTAGCTGCCGCTGCTGTCTCTATCCGCCAGAGCGAAGGAATCGTACTGTCAAACCCTCTCACTGTGTTAGTACCCCATGCAGTCGACACCCTTTTGAACCAGACAAAGACCCAACACCTGACTAGCGCACGACTGACAGGGTACGAACTGACGCTACTTGCACCCCACATCACACTAAAGAGATGCACGACTTTGAATCCTGCCACATTGTTGCCCCTGCCTGAAAATGACCCCGACGTCCCTCCCATACACGACTGTGTGACCCTCACGGACGAACAAACTAGGAGTAGAGTTGACCTCCAAGACACTGCTTTCACTGACCCCGATGGAGAGCTATGGGTAGACGGCTCATGCATCAAACTCCCAGATGGCACCACTTCAGCTGCCTATGCAGTAACGACAGCCCGAACAGTAGTTGAAACAGCCTGCATCACACAACAATCTGCCCAGGCAGCAGAGCTGATAGCCCTCACCCGAGCATGCATCATAGCCACAGGATCCACCGCGAACGTATATACAGACAGCCAGTATGCCTTCGGGGTGGTCCACCATTTTGGGCTCCTGTGGAGGGAGAGGGGATTCCTGACGTCCCACGGCACCCCTATCCTCCACGAAGATCTAGTCTCCGCCCTGATTGAAGCAGTTCTCCTCCCCAAACGATTAGCGGTGATCAAATGTCAGGCACACAAAAGGGTGACAGACTTAGTTGGACAAGGGAATGCACTGGCCGACATCACTGCACGAACCACCGCTGAGAATAGGACGGTAACACGCATGTATGTGACCAGGTCACAAGCAGAGAAATGGACTGATGTAAGGGAAATGATCAGAGACATCCAGTCGGCCAGCACCCCTCACGAACTGACTGAATGGGCAGGGGTGGGTTTGAAGGATGATGAGGGCTGCTGGCGAACAAAAGATGCAAACAGATGGTTGCTGCCTGACTCATACCTGATCCCCATACTGACTATGGCACACTCCCCCGCACACATAGGATCTGCACCCATGATCGAACTCATTTCCAAAGTCTGGCACAACGACAAAATCCCTGACTCAGCTAGACGCCTAGTCCAACAGTGCCTTATCTGTTTGCAACACAACCCCGGGAAAGGAACTGTGGTACCCCGGGGAGGGTTTGGGACCCCCAATCACCCCTTTGAGGTCCTTCAGATGGACTACATCCAACTAGAGAGATGCCGGGGCTTGAAGTATGTACTAGTCATTGTATGTGCCTTCAGCAAATGGGTAGAAGCCTATCCAACCCGTGACAACACTGCCATGACTACTGCCAAAGTACTACTGAAAGAATTTTTCCCTCGCTATGGCCTTTGTCGAATTTTATGGAGCGACAATGGCCCCCACTTCATAGCTGAGGTTATCCAATTAATCTTAAAGGGGTTGGGGGTGAAGCAAAGGTTTCATGCGGTCTTCCACCCCCAATCCGCCGGTCTGGTGGAACGCCATAATGCCACACTGAAGTTGAAATTGTCAAAAATAGTGGCCACCACCGGACTTAAGTGGCCAGACGCCCTCCCACTGGCCTTACTATCAATGCGCTCCACTCCCACCAAACACCATTTGACCCCCTACGAGGTCGTATTCGGGCGACCGATGAACCTCTGGACCGCTCCCAAGCCGACCTTCATTCATGACGTCCCGGACATCCTACTGTCTGATTATTTGTGCAAATTAACTAAGACGTTGTCTGTCATTCATCAACAGGTGCAGCAGGCCATCCCCGATGCTTCCAAGGGCCCCGGCCACGACATCCAACCGGGAGATTTCGTTCTAATACGAAATTTCCAGCGGACCAGGAGTCTGGAACCCCGGTGGACGGGCCCCTGGCAAATGCTGATTACCACACGGACGGCGCTTCGAGTGGAGGGGAAGAGGCACTAGCTGCACTCACATCACTGCCGAAAGGTCTCTGCGAACCTGGCCACGACCGAAAACGTCAACACCCAAGAAGAGCTCCTGAACAAAGACCGACCGACATCGAACTGTTATCCCGATACTGAGGCACTTGAACTTGCAAAATTCTCTGATCCCACTGTGCCATCCAGAGAAGGGCATTTCCTGCGTCGAAAGGAGGGAGCTTCGGCTAAGTAGGCCGCGGACTAAGTTGAATCTCAGAACGGTGACCTAAGCACAACCAAGGGTTGCCGGGAGAGAAGCTAAACGAAGTCTGTGGTTCTGCCCGCTACCGAGCCCCTTGAAGGTGATGGAAGCGCCAGATAAGAAGATGATGGAAGCGCCAGATAAGAAGATGATGGAAGAAACAGGAAATACCCACTATAGAAACCCAAAGACTGACAATTTGCACAAATCGAAGACAATCGCCCTCTTTATTGTCTTCCTCTTCTGCCTCCTCCTCATGACCTCCTTCTGGATTCTGGAGGAAAGCACACCAGCTCATGAGGCATTGCTACCTACTGCACATCCAACACCCCTGAAAGAGCATCACCTAATCTCTCTGTCGCCTCAGCTCCGAGAACGGCGCAGGGAATTCTTTAACAATTCCTTCGTGCAACTGTTGCACCAACACAACCTTGCGGCAAATGCTACGAACTGCTGGATCTGCGGGTTGCTCCCGCATGCCACAGGACACTCCATCCCCTTCATCCCTTCTCCTTTCTCAGTTCATGGCTCCTGCCTTGCCTGGTTGATCCTCATGCAAGAGAGCCACAAGGACAACGCCACTTCCAGCCAGACAGTGTCGCACTTCTACTCTGGGTTCTGGCTGAACAAAACCGGAAAGACCTCTGCTGCCCTGTGTCCTGCGCTCACAGGCGCCACCTTCCTTAAAGACATTCCAGCCAAAGAACGAGTCGAAGTACAGGTACTCCACAATCCAGCCAGAACCACCTTCTCTCATCTGCAAAAACAAACTACCGCCACCCTGACTGTGGCTCTGTCTGTTATCAATGTCACTGGCCTTGTGTGCCTCGAAGGCCAGGGAACGCAACTGGTGGGTCACAGTTCCTGCCGAATCACCAGAACACTGGACTCAGTTGACCCCCCTTCTTTTGTCGCCTCTCCAAATATGTACTTTGTGTGTGGCACCAAATCTTACACCTGGCTCCCGAAAGGTTGGAAGGGTATCTGTTACATTGCCTTCGTTCTTCCACCCACATATGTAGCCCCTGCCAACCATCACCGGCAGAGGCGTGCAGATGACATCGGACAAGCCGACTCCACTGGAGCCCAGTTCCTAGATGCAGCAAAGGGACTTGTTCCTCTGTGGGGCCCAATGGCAAACAGCTGCGCTATCCGACACCTGACCCAGGCAGTAGAAACAACGATCAACATCACGGCTGGCATCCTTGCCAACAACATGGCGGAGCTTCAGGCGGTCCGTCTTGTGACCCTTCAAAACCGTCTTGTCCTAGACGTGGTGCTAGCCGACCGAGGAGGAGCCTGCCGCATCATCGGATCTAGCTGCTGCACCTACGTGCCAGATAACTCGCCTTCCGTCTACAAAGCAATTGAGCACCTCCACAGACTTTCCTCGGAGGTTCACCAAGAACAAGAAGGATGGTCGCTTGGGAGCTGGTTTTGGGACACTTTGAAGAACTGGGGTTGGAGGTTGTTTTCCTTCGTGCTGATACCTGTTGTGATATTATGTGGGTGTTGCTTAGGTATCCAATGTCTGCCATCTTTGTGCGGCCTTGTTTCTAACTGTATGTGCCCAAAGACTTTGGACTTCCGAAATGAGCACATGAGTCCCCTCTATGAAGTAGAAATACGTGGCCTTATGGGGATAAATCCGAACTGACAAGTTGGCGAGACATGTTAAAAGGGAGGACTATGGAATTTTAGTTTGCGAGCTAAACATCATCTGCGCCAGCTTGTCACCCACGTACAGTGCGCACAACGGCCATTTTAGGTATCATGGCCTCCCTGTCCACGATCTATCGCCAGCGCGCCCCTCTGACCCAGCAAGCATCCTCCGCGCACCCTGGCTCCCCCTCCCTCCCCCTCATGAGCATAACCCTTCTGCATGACCCTGTCCTTGGGAGTCACGCCAGCGCCTGACCAGCACCTCCTCTCCTCCCATGAATGCCCCTCTGTTGATAAACCTTCCCTCCGCGCTCAATTGTCCACGCGGCATGAATACCACTCCTTTGATGACCCCTACCCCGTGTCCGACTGTCCACACAGGTCCGAGGCCATCGCCTAAGCCAGGAGATACCATTTACTGCCCCTCATTGTATGGAGTCGTCCCTCTTCAAAAGACACACTGTTGACCTGGGCCTCCCCACCCCCCGGGGTATGATCAGGCACACACATCCTAAGACTTGGCGAAACACTCAGCTGCGTGATGACCCCCTCCTCTTATCAGCAGGTTGAGGACCTCTATTGTGAAGGTATATGGGGGTTGACACGAGGATTATGGGGATGTCTTTTCCTTGCTTCACAATGTTATGATTTTAATAAAGAAAGGTCACATGCCATAAACCAGTGTATAAGAGGCCAAGCCTCAGAGAGGCTGTTAGAGCACCTCGAGACGATACCTTGTTGTCTGATCTGATGTGTTCTGCTCCGTCGGAATAAAACTTCTGTTTCCTGCCTTCTGGTCTCCGGCGCCTGCCTCATTGCTTGATAAATTGAATGGTACAAAGGCGGTTAGCGCCGGACAAATCTTGAGAAAGGTCATAGCCCTACCTTTTTTCTACAATGCTGTGTAGTGCAAAAATAACACTTTCAGTTTCAGAGGCTACAGTGTTACATACAAGCATCATTTCGAAAGTGCGTACTCTGAGTCTCCTTTTCAAGGATAGTAATTAGAAAGTGTGGGTGAATTGTGCGGATCTGCAGTCCACGAATTTAAGCGAAATCACCAAAAAAACGCGAATTTGCGGATTTTCCCGGAAACTTGCAGATTTCTTTGCGATTTGCATAACTATTACTGGAGTACTTTCTACTGTCTAATCCAGTAAGTGCTCCCTCGCCGGGTAAATGTATAGTGCTTTTCCTACACTACATCTGTGTAAAGTGCAGGAAGAGTTGTCTCCAGTGACATAATAACGCATTACTGGCAATGTTAGCCTATGGGCAGAAATGCACCTTAGAAACAGGGCCAAATCACCTTTCCCCTAAACCACGACCAACTGCTGTTTGGACATTAGACCTTTCCAGCAGTGCTCCCAGACCCCTACACTGACTCCCAAGAATCTAGAACACCCCCAACTAGCCCCCCAAAAACATGCAATACTGCTACGTCAGAGAGCACTAAAATAAAATCGTGCCAAAACGCACTCTGAAAGTAGGCCCAAAACCCCCTTTTTCCATCATGGATTTTCTTCAAACCACTTACAATCAAAATTAGACCTTCCCAGCAGTGCTCCCAGACCCCTCAACCCACCCCCAATTTTTAGAACACCCAAAAAACAGCCCCCCAAAAACATGCAATACTGCTATCCCTAATGAGGCCTAAGTGAAAATCGTGCCAAAACGCTCTCTGCAACTAGGCCCAAAACCCCCTTTTCCAACATGAATTTTCTTCAAACCACTTGCAATCAAAATTAGACCTTTCCAGCAGTGCTCCCAACCCCTCAACTCACTCCCAAAAATCTAGAATAACCCCAAATAGCCCCCCAAAAATATGCACTTCTGCTATCCCCAAAGAGGCCTAAGTTAAAATCGTGCCAAAAAGCACTCTGAAAGTAGGCCCAAAACTAAGCATCGGCTGAAAATTCATTCCGCTCGCGGAATTTGCGGATTTTCCGCGATTTTGCGATCCGCAAATCTCACGAAATCGCGGTAAAATCCGCGAATCAGCGGGGACGAATTTTCAGCCAAGCATTTACAGGGTTACAGCAGCAGGTGCAAAAGTTAATTTTTGGTAACAATTTTACAAAAGGGTTACAAAGAAATTAACTTCAATTTGGGCACCTGCTGCTGTAAGCCTGTAAGGGCTTCCTGGCGCCTCGTTGCCTACTTGCAACTATTCTCTGACCCTGTTCTGACCTTTGAAGCAGGGTCAGAGAATAGTTACAAGTAGGCAATGAGGCGCCTGTCACGAAAATTAAACCTCAACAGGAAGCACTGACAGATATAAAAACAAGCATTTGCAATGCAATAGGTCTCGCATTAGGAAGGTTTGAGCTATTGGTCTTGTAAATGACAATTTTTTTCATTGATATGTTGGTTTTGAAAATAGCTAAATTAATAGCTTTGTCATTTACAATGCCAATAGTTATAACTTTCGCAGATGTGACACCTATAGCATTTGTAATGCAACATGTTTTGTATTTACGTGACTTAGCTGTATTGATATTACAAATTACAATGGCTTTTAATTTTTTTAAATAATTAATACTTAAATACAAGTGATTTTAATTTATAATGGCAATAGCTTACACTTTTGTAAATAACTTTTCTGAAGATTATGTTCAGTGTATTTTATTGTGACGAAAATCCAAGAACAGAAGTGAAATATTAACATCTTTTTGTGACATTTTTAATAAAGTTTGAAACATTGAGAGAACATATTTGAACCAGTTGTTGTTGAATGGTTGCGCAGATTGATGCTGGGATGGCGCTGAGTGGTGATGTGGTGATGTGGTGGTGCTGAGTGGTGCTGTGGTGATGCTGAGTGGTGCTGTGGTGGTGCTGAGTGAAGCAGGGGTGGTGCTGAGTGATGCTGTGGTGGTGCTGAGTGGTGCTGTGGTGGTGCTGAGTGATAATGTGGTGGTGCTGGGTGATGCTGTGGTGGTGCTAAATGATGCTGTGGTGGCACTGAGTGATGCTGTGGTGGCGCTGAGTGATGCTGTGGCGGCGTAGAGTGGTGCTGTGGTGATGCTGAGTGATAATGTGGTGGTGCTGAGTGATGCAGGGGTAGCACTGAGTGATGATGTGGTGATGCAGAGGGCAGAAAGGCACAGAAAAGCAGTCTAACAAAGGGCAGAAGTGAAGAAAAACAAGGGAAAA
This sequence comes from Lissotriton vulgaris, assembly GCF_964263255.1. Classification (NCBI taxonomy): domain Eukaryota; kingdom Metazoa; phylum Chordata; class Amphibia; order Caudata; family Salamandridae; genus Lissotriton; species Lissotriton vulgaris. The sequence continues at coordinate 148,742 of NW_028253543.1, forward strand.
ACGAGTATAACAGAGGGCAGAAGGGCACAAAAAACTAGTCTAACGGGGCAGAAAGGCAAAAAAACGAGTCTAACAGAGGGCAGAAGGGCACAAAAAACGAGTCTAACAGGGGGCAGAATGAATCCCGCCCTGCGTGTTTGTCCACGAAGATGCCACCTTTTTGTGCAATACCTCTACTCAACTGGAGTACTTTCTACTGTCTAATCAGTAAGTGCTCCCTCGTTGGCTAAATGTATAGGGGCAGATTTACAATAACTGGCACATCCCAGGGGATGTGCCAGTTATTGTGCGCCGCAGCTCCGCCACCCATGGTGCGCCGCATTTTCAATGCGGCGCACCATGTGGCAAAAACGGCACAGATGCGTCACGCACCTGTGCCGTAAAAGCAGCGCATTGCTGGATCTGCGTTGGGCTTGTGACGCAGCTCCAGCAATGCTCTGGGGGGCCCTATCTCCCCAGTGCTGCGTCAAGCCTTGCTCCTGCTTCAAGCAGGCGCAGGGTTTTGACGCAGCATTGGCCTAAAAGTGACTACGCGAATTCTTGTAGATTTCACTCAGCCACTTTTAGGAGGCGTTTCTGCGCAGGAATGCTCTCCCCTGCGCCGGAACGCCTCCTGATGGTGCAGGGCTTTATAAAGGGCGCATCTCTCAGATGCGACACGTTGTTAATACTCAGCACTATAGTGCATTTTTTTTGCAGCCGCTGCGTCACAAAAGGTCTCAGTAGAGGGTTGGAGTGGTGAACCAAGGGTGGCAGTGATGAACCAGAGGGTGACAGTGATGAACCAGAGGGTGGCAGGGGTGAACAAGAGGGTGACAGTGCTGAACCAGAGGGTGGCAGTGCTGAACCAGAGGGTGGCACTAATGAACCAGAGGGTGGCAGCGGTGAACCAAACTTACCCAAAAGCCCCCTTTTCCACCATGGATTTTCTTCAAACCACTTGCAATCAAAATTAGACCTTCCCAGCAGTGCTCCTAGACCCCTTAACCCACAGTGGCAGTGGTGAACCAGAGGGTGGCAGTGCTGAACCAGAGGGTGACAGTGGTTAACCAGAGGGTGGCAGGGGTGAACCAGAGGGTGGCAGTGATGAACCAGATGGTGGCAGGGGTGAACCAAAGGGTGGCAGTGGTGAACCAGAGGGTGGCATGGGTGAACCAGAGGGTGGCAGTGATGAACCAGAGAGTCGCAGTGGTGAACCAGAGGGTGGCAATGCTGAACCAGAGGGTGACAGTGGTTAACCAGCGGGTGGCAGTAGTGAACCAGAGGTGCTTTGATGAACTGGATGTTGGCAGTCGTGAACCAGAGGATGGCAGTGGTGAACCAGATGGTGACAGTGTTGTACCTGAGGGTGGCAGCGGTGAACCGGAGGGTGCTATGATGGACCCGAGGATGGCATGGGTGAACCAGGGGGTGGCAGGGGTGAACCAGAGGGTGGCAGTGGTGAACCAGAGGGTGGCAGTGCTGAACCAGAGGGTGACAGTGGTTAACCAGAGGGTGGCAGTGGTGAACCAGAGGTGCTGTGATGAACCAGAGGGTGGCAGTGGTGAACCAGAGGGTGGCAGTGGTGAACCAGAGGGTGACAGTGCTGTACCAGAGGGTGGCATGGGTGAACCAGAGCTGCTGTGATGAACCAGAGGGTGGCAGTCGTGAACCAGAGGGTGGCATTGGTGAACCATAGGGTGGCAGTGCTGTACCAGAGAGTTGCAGGGGTGAACCAGAGGGTGTTGTTATGAACCAGAGGGTGGCAGTGGGGAACCAGAGGGTGGCAGGGGTGAACCAGAGGGTGGCAGTGGTGAACCAGAGGGTGGCAGAGCTGAACCAGGGGGTGACAGTGGTTAACCAGAAGGTGACAGTGGTGAACCAGAGGTGCTGTGATGAACCAGAGGGTGTCAGTCGTGAACGAGAGGGTGGCAGTGGTGAACCAGAGGGTGACAGTGCTAAGCCAGAAGGTGGCAGGGGTGAACCAGAGGGTGGCAGGGGTGAACCAGAGGGTGGCAGTGGCAAACCAGAGGGTGGCAGTGGTGAACCAGAGGGTGCTGTGCCCATACACGACCGCATGGGTAACTTCGTCATGCAAGCGAGTTGCTGACACAGCTAGCCAATGTTTGTACTTTGAAACTTCTGCTTTATTAAAAGGAATGAATGCTTTGCTGGCCACAGCCTTTTTTGTACCGTGGATCCAGAATAGTGGCACACATGTAATGTTGTTCTGTATGTATTTTTTTAAGCTTTTCATTGTCAACTAGGCGGCTTAATAACCTCTCCGCCAACTGATATGCGTCTTGCTTTTCAGCATCATCTCGGAACGGTGAAGACACCGCCTTCAGTTGGTGCTCTAGCATGCGTAACAATGGGATAGCTTTGCCTAAAGAACAGTCCTCCCTGCTGACTTCACGTGTGAAGACCTCAAAAGGACAAAGCATGTCTGTCAGGCTTGAAACTAGCTTCCATTCCTCCAACTCTAGTTTCATGTCTTTCATAGTAGAACGCAGTGCAAAGACATACTCATTGATTACCCGACACTGCTCAGACAGACGCTCAAGCATGTAGAGGTTGAGTTCCAATGTGTTGCAACCTCAAACTCCTCCAAAAGGTTAGGTGCAGTATGAGATCTCTCCATGGCAAACATGGCTACTGTTGCATGTTTCCGAGTAGCTTGAAAAACTGTGTGGGTGGTTGCGTTCAAATGGTGCCTCCGACCGAAACATGCTTCTTCTGGTTTAGACCGTTTTACGTGATGATGATGATGCAGACTTCTTTAAGCCATTTGGGATCATTGATGTACTTTTTTCGCATTGGTGTCTCTCCCAGACTCTTAGTGTGCCTCATACATGTTGCAGGGGTAGAGGGTGTGGGTGCTACCACTGTAGTGCTGCTGTCAGGGGTACTGGGTGTACCAGAAAAAATGTCGGTCGGTTCTTTACTTCCCCCTGCACGATCGGCCCCTCGTGATCATCAGATGCAATGTGAATGGATACATTTGGATCAGTTCTACTCTTGGCTTCCCGGATCTTGCTTAGGTGCGTATACCACTGGATAGTGTGGTGTTTTTTGAGATGACCTCTCTGGCCTCCGGTACCATAGTTGGTACCAAGCTTAACCCGACTAACTACTATTTTACAAATCGAACAAACGACCATGTTTTCCGCATTTTTGGTAACACTAAAGAAGTCCCAAACTGGGGACTGGAGATGTCTACTGGTGGTAGAGGTGCTACTTTCAGTTTCAATGCCAGATGAAGTGGAGGATGGGCGTGGCTGAATTGGACTCTGTTGTGCACTTACAGCACCACTACTTGAGGTAATGGAGGTCAAGCTGGATGGAGGTCGCTGCCGGCCCTTCTGACGAGAAAATATGGAAGCTGTAGGTCATGTTGGTGTAGTAGTTAACTGCTTTGGTGGTGGTACCAGTGCCATGCTGCCCACATCCCGCTCAGCAGCATTTCGGGATAGGGTCAAAATGTCTTGCTGCATGCCTACTGGGGCTGGAGTGATGACTGTGATGACTGGGTCGTCATCAGACTGTTCATAAACAGCAAGATACATCACTTCTTGTTCGTCATCATCATCACCCATAATTGAAAGCCTTGCGGGAACCTTCATTTTAGGCTTAGCTACCTTTGTCGGCTCATAGCGTGCCTCCCTCTTAGACTGCATTGGTGGGTTCCAATAAAGATCAAGATCATCAGAAGGAAAGGGGCTTGAAGAAGAACTTGTAGTAGCCTTCCTTGACCTTTTTCTTGCTGGGGATCTGGATGACAATGGATCACCATTAGGAGGAGGGGCTTCCTCGGATGATGCCTCCGCTTCAACATCGATTTTCTGATGTGGCCCTACTTCTGGAAGAACAAGCATTGTGGGCAGTTTTGCCGCTCCATGCGCCTCTAGTTGCACCTCTCCAGGCGCCTCTCCGTGTGCCTCTCCATGCGCCTCTCCATGCGCCTCTCCTTGCGCCTTTCCTTGCGCCTCTCCTTGCGCCTCTCCTTGCGCCTCTCCTTGCACCTCCACTTGCGCCTCTACTTTTGCCTCTCCTTGCACATGTACTTGTGCCTCTCCTTGCGCATGTACTTGCGCCTCTCCTTGCCCATGTACTTGCGCTTGTATTAGTTGCACCTGTGGTTGTCGTTGCGGCTGTGGTTGTTGAACACTCGTCAGCTGTGTTACACCTGGCTTTGATTGGATGCTACTTACTTGCGATGAGCCAACAACACTGGTCGATGGTGATTGAACAATTAAATTGGCTACCTCTGCAACACTCATGGGCTTGTACCTAACTCGGCGTGGTGGCACTGAGCCCAATGAAGCGGAGGTGCTGCTCCCAGCTTGGTCCCCTGTGGACACCGCTGCTGCTGCAGGCATAGTTTTTTTTCTCCAAAAAAGGTGTCTGTGGGCACACCAGTCTCCTTGGTAGGTTTTGCCACCTGCTTCTTATGCTCCTTCTTACTGGCAGTGGCACTGGCAACTTTTTTCATAGAGGCACTATGTCCACCTTTCTTTGGGCCCATCTTCTTCAGATGTCAGAACAGCAGGCCACAGTTAAACAGGTTGCAGAGATGTCTGTGGCCACACGTGATGTCACGTGACATTGTGCTGCACACACCACTGCAGGACTTCTTCCTGGCACTGGCGGTTCTCTTGTGCACCTAAAAGCAAAGAAAGCCAGAGGAACATAAGTTAAACACCCCAAAAAGTCAAAAAACACGCAAAAATCACCACAATCCAATGCCATCCATGCCCTCAATGATTTGTAAATTCAAGACACCCCACAGAAAGACTTGGTCCATGCACCATTCACCACCCCTGGGCATAATGGATTAAAGCAGGGCAGACTGAGTGCAGGCCTATTGCACAATGCACACTGCCTAGCTTCAAAATGGCCCCTTGACCTCCACCCACATGGTCAGGCACTGCCTGGACCAGGCCTCAAAATGGCCCCCACCCACATGGCCATGCCCCAACACCACCCCAAAAAGTCAGAAAACACACATAAATCACCACAATGCAATGCCATCCATGCCCTCAATGATGTTTAAATTCAAGACACCCAACAGAATGACTTGGTTCATGCACCACTCACTACCCCTGGGCATAATGGATGAAAGCAAGGCAAACTGGGTGCAGGCCTGAGCACACTGCCTGGCTTCAAAATGGCCCCTTGACCCCCATCCACATGGCCAGGCCGTGCCGGGACCAGGGCTCACAATGGCTCCCACCCACATTGCCAGGCCCCAACACTAGCCCAAAAAGTCCGAAAACACACTCAAATCACCACAATCCAATGCCATCCATGCCCTCAATGATGTTTAAATTCAAGAAACCTCACAGAAAGGCTTGGTCCATGGACCACTGAATACCCCTGGGCATAGTGGATGAAATCAAGGCAAACTGGGTGTAGGCCTGAGCACACTGCCTGGCTTCAAAATGGCCCCTTGACCCCGACCAAATGGCCAGACCCTCCCTAGACCAGGCCTCAAAATGGCCCCCACCCACATGGCCAGGCCCCAACAACACCCCAAAAAGTAATAAAACACACGAAAATCACCACAATCCAATGCCATCCATGCCCTCAATGATGTTTAAATTCAAGGCACCCCACAGAAAGACTTGGTCCATGCACCACTCACTACCCCTGGGCCTACTAGCTAGTGAGGCTTTACAGGCACCCCAAAATTTAAAAAAAATCCACATATAACAGTGATCTAAATTTCCATGACATAAATGAGATTTAAGTTAAAAAAACTCACAGAAACAGTTGCATCAGACACCCATGACTAACCCTGTACCTACTGGATACTGTGGCTACCCACATTACATTTTTTTTTAAGTTGTGAAAAGTTTTAAAATTGTAGTTGCAGCAACTGCAATGCCCTACACAAGCAACACCAAATTAGTTGTAAAATCTCAAATCCAAAAGTGATCCAAACTAAAAAAAGTCCTCAAATACAAATATCCAGCAGCAGCCACAAAAACGAATCCTTCCAGCTCTAGATCCAAATCAAAAGTGATTAGGACATGGACAAAGCACAGGGAGGAGGCTGCTGGACAGGAACAGGAAGTTGGAGACTCCGGGGCACTTCCTTCCTCCCACCCCCCCAAAAATGGACTCCTTGCACAAAATATTGCAGCCAAATGTTAATCTGAGGAGTTATTCTGATCAAAATCATAATTTTCAGAAGGTTTATGATGCCTGCGGTGGATTTGTTGTGCAGAATTGCAATTTTTGCAAGTTCGGGAAAGCGAGCTGTTCAAATCTCCCGCCGGAAGTCAGCTGCGCGCCGCATCTACGTGTTCACGCCATCACGCAGCAAGATCCAAAATGGCGCAGTACACTCACCCAGGAGAAAAACAACTCGGCGAACACAGAATCACGGTAAGTCAACTCCGCACGCGCGATATTGTATTTTTCAAGCGAAACCAAGCAAAACAATCCGCCAGCTTGCGAATTTGCAGATTTCTGGGCAAATTTGCGGGATTGGTGGACCGCGAAATTGCCAAAAACCACAAATTCCGCAAACGGAACAGATTTTGCCCCCCGCCCACGCTTAGTCCTGTGCTTTTGCAGAAGGTGTCGGTCCCGAGTGGACAAGATTCTCGTGGACGGGGTCATGGAGCTGGTGGCCGGGACAGGGCTCAGAATGCTGTAGGTTCACAGGGTCGTTCTGATCAAAATTATTTTGATGACCTTTGGGGGGGACTGTATTATGATGATGATTATGATAAAGATTAGGTAACAGGGAAGTCTTACAGCTAGGACAGCCAGAGAGTGAGGGACCAGTTCTGATACCTGTAGAGCAACACTGGCTGTATTATAGTTTGGATGTGGTTTGTTTGGCTAACCAGTTTTTCGTGGATACAGGTGCAACAAACAGTTTTTTTTTCTCGTTCCTTGGTCCCTGGGACGGCTCTGTCTGCCCATAATAATGTTTTGGTAGGTTTTTCTGGTGTACCTTTTGTGAGCCCAATTTCAAAACCTCTTGCCTCGACTATTTTTCCAATCACTGTCGATTGGCCATTCTTGTTGACGTCTAATTGTGGAGAAAATGTGATGGGTTTGGACCTGTTGAAGAAATTGCATGCTACTATTTACTGCTCCCCGGTAGCTGCTTACATGAAGATGGGTACTGATGTTGTGCGCACTACGCAGTGCCTACCCAAAGATGTGACTCTTCCTGCAGAGTTTAAAGATATACCACCGACCCTTTAAGCAACAGGTGACAGAGATTTGGGACTGTTATAGACACTGCCAGTTTCGATCAAGTTAAAGAAAATGCTATTCTACCTCACATCCATCAGTATAAAATACTGCAGCCAGGTGAGCAAGCTTTATTGTGCATTGCACAGGACTTGATTGAGAAAAGAGTGGTTGAGGAGAGGACTGCTAATGTATGTTATAACCCTGTTCTTCCCATTCTCAAACGGGCAACTTCAGGTTTCGCTGATGATCATGCAGATGTTTGTTGATTTGTGTACGACGTGCGGGAGGTTACTCGAACAGTGATGCCCCAGTTTCCAGTGGTCCCTGACATTATGACTCTTTTGAGAATCAGTCCTTCATCTGCTACATTCTTTTCTGTCATCGACTTGAAAAACACATTTTTCAGTTTTCCAATTCATCCTGACAGCAGGTATCTGTTTGGATTCACCCTAGCTGGTAGAAGCTTTAGATTTTGTCGCGCTTCTCAAGGATATACAGAGAGTCTGAGGTAATGTATTGTGATAGTGATATCGCTGCTTCTTGCACCCACCTTGAATGTCAGAGCCCCTGAGAGTAAACGATAGTATGAAATCATTTTCAGTGGTCAGCAATGGATTTTGTGATAACAGAGCCAGAGTCTTTTCCAATGTCTCCTACTGTGCCCAATGTGATGTCATCAGTGATACATGAAATTTTCGCATCAGTGGTGTTCTTGTTAGTGTCTTCTATCAGATCACACAGGGTCCTGTGCCTTTGCTTGACATTTCCTTACTTTGGCTCCCCGCCCCCTCCGCTTATGTTTCCTCGCAGATCTACTCATCACGCCTGTTCAGGTAAAACTTTCCTTTTTTTAGGTTGTTATCTTTACCACATCCTTTCTACCTATAGTCAATAACGCATAGGCATTCACTACGTTCAGTTTCTGGTCACACACACCTTTTTGCTCTTCTACAGGATCATGTTTTAAGCCAGTCATGCTGAATTTATGTACTAAGTTTATGTTTCCATATAACATGATAGCTTACTAGGATTACGATCGCCGTGTTATGGCTTAATTTTCACATGTTTAAGGCCCGCAATTATTTGCCCAAAATGAACAACGATCGACACCAACTATTATTGCCACATTACGATTTTCATTAATCTTGTGTCTGTGCATCGTTACTCTGAATGTTTGCAACACAGCTAGTAGACTACCATGCCATCAATTACCTGTCTTTAGGTTTTGCCTTTACAATTTGCCAGAGTTTCTTTCTTAATCGAGAGGCCATTAGTGAGCTCTCATATTTGCCCGAAACAGGCATGGACCTTGTTATTATACTGCCGAGATGATGTCAAATGTTTTGAACTGCACTTCCCAGACTTTTTCTGTATAGGCTGAATTATCATGGGGGTGCCTTGTTTTGATTTTCAAGCCCCTCATTCCACCACCACCTTTTGGTTTAACTCTTTGTTTTTGGGTCATCCACGCGTTATTGAGGTGTTTGTTTTTCACATGTCCTTTCTAAGGGGACACTGCACTTACCAGTGAATCTTGACCATTGTTTAGTTCTATTGTATATATTGTTTTCTAATGTCATGATATAAATCCACATCCCTGAAGAGTCACAGGTATTCCCCTGTTGATGAAACATGTGTCGCCTGGCGTTTTGTGTTCTGAAGAATATACCCACATAAACAGCGTGTTTATTACACCACCGGTGTCGACTTATGTTTATGTAAATCTCTCAGTATCAATACAGTTTATCTCTTGAACGTGTGCCCAGTACCTGCTACTTGTAATGGACATTATCTGTATCTGTATCTGCCAGGAGGACTGCTGTCCTGAATTAATGAATGACATTGTTTTGTAAAGCGCACAATACCCAAAGGTGTCTTAGCGCTAGGCGGATCAAGAACACTTGCTCTAAGCTGGCGGAAAAAGCCAGGTCTTAAGCTTTCTAAACAGCTGCAGGCTGTGTTGGGATCAGAGGACCAGAGGGAAGAAATTCCATAACTTTACCCCCGTAATGTCAGTGTCCTCCCACCCCCTTTTGCTCGAATAATTCTGTGAATCTGAACATTGTGCTCCATGCTAGATCTTAGGGTTCTACTGTGTGTATGCCATGGAATAGCTCTTGGAAATAGAGGGGGCCAATTCCTTGAAGAACCTTATGCATAAGGCCCAATGTTTTGGAAGAAATTATCCTCTCTACTTGTAGCCAGTGAAGACCATGCAGTAAATACAACATCAGTTTAAACTTGGGGATGTTCAAAAGTGTTCTGGCCACCGCATTTTGAAGAAACTGCTATTTTTTTATCAGGTATTTTGAGGTACCTAGATGAAGTGCATTGCAGTAGTCGAGCTTCGACCCAATGAGGGCCAACATTACGGTCGTTTGGAGATCTATTAGAATTAAAGAGAATATTTTTTTTAGAATCCGTAATAATAAATAGCCCCCAGAGGTCACTGCATTAAGTTTAGCACTGAAGCATAACTTGGTGTCAAAGATGACACCCCAGATTCCTAGCCTTTAGAACTCGCTTAGGTAGTTCCCCCAATTCCTGGTGGCAGGGGTGAACCAGAGGGTGGCAGGGGTGAACCAGAGGGTGGCAGTGGCAAACCAGAGGGTGGCAGTGGTGAACCAGAGGGTGCCATGCCCATACACGACCGCATGGGTAACTTCGTCATGCAAGCGGCCAGCGAACACACAAAAAGCCCAGAGAACACGCAAAAACCCTGCCAACACGCAAATAACCCCGCGAACACGCAAAAAACAAAAAAAACGCAAATTCGCACAAATTAGCGGATTTTGCTGATTGGAAATTCAATTTTGCGCAAATTCGCGGAACGCGAATTCGCAAATATCACCCATACTTACCCAAAACCCACCTTTTCTACCATGGATTTTTTTGGACCTTCCCAGCAGTGCTCCCAGACCCCTTAACCCACTCACACAAATCTAGAACACCCCCAAACAGCCCCCCATAAACATGCAATACTGCTATCCCCAAAGGGGCCTAAGTTAAAATCGTGCCAAAAAGCTCTCTGCAACTAGGCCCAAGCCCCCTTTTCCACCACGGATTTTCCTCAAACTACTTGCAATCAAAATTAGACCTTCCCAGCAGTGCTCCCAGACCCCTCAACCCACTCCCAAAAATCTAGAACACCCCCAAACAGCCCCCAAAACAATGTAATACTGCTATCCCTAAAGAGGCCTAAGTTAAAATCGGGACCAAAACGCACTCTGAAAGTAGGCCCCAAACCCCCCTTTACCACCATGGATTTTCTTCAAACCACTTGCAATCAAAATCCGTTACGCTCAAGAATTTGCGAATTTTCGGCAATTTTGCGAGATTCCCTGATTGCAAATTTGCCGCCAATAATCTGCAAATTTCGCGAGCGGAACGGATTTTTGGCCCATGCTTGCAGCAGGGCCATGCAGTCGGTCAAGGCAGGCACCACTGAGTGAAGCAACCTGATGTAGCATACCTAGGCTCTTTGTCACAGACAGACAAAGCCTATCTAATTGTATGCAGCAAGCCACATAGCCCCAATTTTACATGAACTGCTGTCTGGACTCTGCCTAGCATAACAACACTACACTGCCTCGACCACTCCATACCACGACTAGACAGACCTATAGTTCTCCTTTAGTAATTGTTGTAGACTGGTTTACCTGTTTGCCACTCACGAATTGGTCATAGTTCTTCAGTAAACCGACGCTGATGATCCATCCATCCCAGTGTGTGACTGTAAAGAAAAAAGATATATTATTTAATCATTCATCATGGTATTTTGGCAAACAGTAAGTCCAACAACATTTTGCATATTGGAAAATGCAACGTAGTGGCCCCTGCAGTTGAAATACAATTTTAATCAAATAAGGTAAAAAAAGCAGAGTAGACTTGAGTTTCATTTAGTGTGTAAAAGATTAAATAATAACAGAAGACATATGATCCATTTCATGCACAACAAACAAACAGCAATTGTTTTCATCAGAGCCAGACAGCCATTGATGTCCACTGCATGCCATCTTCTTCTCATTATTCATTACCTGTTCCACTTTTTGTCCGCATCTTCTTCTGAAAGTGAGGGCCCACAGGGCAGCCCATCCCGTCAATTTCAGAAGTAACTGTCAGCAATCAGCAAGCATGTAGTCAGTAATTCCAGTCCCACTTGTGGGGACTCGTCGAGGAAGACAAAGTTTCTTTATTCTGTGTAATCCAGCCATCTGCCTTGAGGGAAATGGATAGGGCAGTCTGGAGGAGGAGGATAGAGGAGCATGATTGAGTTGTGAACTTGTGAACCTCAGTAATGCAGACTGCGGCACCTTTAAATCAATAAGGAAATAAGATGAAGACAGTGCTGCTGATGGACTTGTTGTGATTAGGTAATTAGGGTTTTGTTGTGGTAAACGTTTCAAAACAAAGAAAGACACACAGGAATAAAAGTGAATAGGGACAAAAAAAGGAAGTAATTTTCAGGCCTCGGTGTCATGGAAGTAGAGCTTGTCCTCAAACTCTATGAATTGAGACGGGAGTAGGTCAGCTGACAGAAAAGAACTTTCGTCTCTTAAGCCGGTGTCCTCTTCTTCCTTGCTGCATTCACGTCTTTTGTAATCTGGTGGTATGAAGTGCTGATTCATCTTGATCAGTGTTAACCTCTCCACATTTTAGACGAGAGGCGGGTCCTTTTTGAAGTTACAATGGCACCAGCAGCACTGAAAACATGTTCAAAAGACACACTTGCGAGTGGGCAAGACAAATAATTTAGACCCAAGTTGGTGATCAGTCGCCATAGAGGTCTTTTCCCATACCAATACAGCAATGGGTTCTGATTAACAAAGACCTCTGTTGGGTCATCCAGATAGGCCTTCACCATCGACTCAAGGTTCTCCAGGGTTGCTCCAATTTGTGTACCATCTGTGGCCTTTGCTTCACCGGAACAAGCAAACCCTGATGAGTTAGCCAATCCGCTTCCGACAATATTATGGCTGGGCCTGGTGCAGGTGAGAATGATGATACAGTTGCTGGTGTCATTAACGCTGTGAGGGAAAGTGACTCCCTTCGGTCACAGATTCAGAAGTGGAGCTTGACGCCGGATGGCCTGCTGATTCAGTAGTACTTCTGCCGGCTCCTTCAATTTTCTGCTGCTCTTTTTCTAATCGAGTTGCTGACACAGCTAGCCAATGTTTGTACTTTGAAACATCTGCTTTATTAAGAGGAATGAATGCTTTGCTGGCCACAGCCTTTTTTGTACCGTGGATCCAGAATAGTGGCACACATGTAATGTTGTTCTGTATGTATTTTTTTAAGCTTTTCATTGTCAACTAGGCGGCTTAATAACCTCTCTGCCAACTGATATGCGTCTTGCTTTTCAGCATCATCTCGGAACGGTGAAGACACCGCCTTCAGTTGGTGCTCTAGCATGCGTAACAGTGGGATAGCTTTGCCTAAAGAACAGTCCTCCCTGCTGACTTCACGTGTGAAGACCTCAAAAGGACAAAGCATGTCTGTCAGGCTTGAAACTAGCTTCCATTCCTCCAACTCTAGCTTCATGTCTTTCATAGTAAAACCCAGTGTAAAGACATACTCATTGATTACCCCCCACTGCTCAGACAGACGCTCAAGCATGTAGAACGTTGAGTTCCAACGTGTTGCCACCTCATGGATTAGTCCTTTGACTGGCAGTCTATGTTCTTGTTGCATGCACCTCAGCTTCTTCCAGGCCTTAAAAGAATGGTTGGAATGTGTGCAGATTCTTCAGCAGGTGGTCAGTAACTTGCTGTGTTTTCTTTTTTCAAGAAATCTTGCACAACAATGTTAATGCTGTGCGCCAAACACGGCACTCTGAAATAGCCACCTTGCTGCATGGCCATAAGTATATTACTGCCATTATCCGTGGAAACATAACCAATCATGCGATTTCTTGGATGCAGCCATTCAAAGACCTTACTCTCAAACTCCTCCAAAAGGTTAGGTGCAGTATGAGATTTTTCCATGGCAAACATTGCTACTGCTGCATGTTTCCGAGTATCTTGAAAAACTGTGTGGGTGGTTACGTTCAAATGGTGCCTCCGACCGAAACATGCTTCTTCTGGTCTAGACCGTTTTACGTGATGATGATGATGCAGACTTCTTTAAGCCAGTTGGGATCATTGATGTACTTTTTCGCATTGGTGTCTCTCCCAGACTCTTAGTGTGCCTCATACATGTTGCAGGGGTAGAGGGTGTGGGTGCTACCACTGTAGTGCTGTTTTCAGGAGTACTGGGTGTACCAGAAAAAATGTCGGTCGGTTCTTTACTTCCCCCTGCACGATCAGCCCCTCGTCATCATCAGATGCAATGTGAATGGATACATTTAGATCAGTTCTACTTTTGGCTTCCCGGATCTTGCTTAGGTGCGTATACCACTGGATAGTGTGGTGTTTTTGGAGATGACCTCTCTGGCCTCCGGTACCATAGTTGGTACCAAGCTTACCCCGACTAACTACTATTTTACAAATCGAACAAACGACCATGTTTTCCGCATTTTTGCTAACACTAAAGAAGTCCCAAACTGGGGACTGGGGATGTCTGCTGGTGGTGGAGATGCTACTTTCAGTTTCAATGCCAGATGAAGTGGAGGATGGACGTGGCTGAATTGGACTCTGTTGTGCACTTACAGCACCACTACTTGAGGTAATGGAGGTCAAGCTGGATGGAGGTCCGTGCCGGCCCTTCTGACGAGAAAATATGGAAGCTGTAGGTCATGTTGGTGTAGTAGTTAACTGCTTTGGTGGTGGTACCAGTACCATGCTGCCCACATCCCGCTCAGCAGCATTTCGGGATAGGGTCAAAATGTCTTGCTGCATGCCTGCTGGGGCTGGAGTGATGACTGTGATGACTGGGTCGTCATCAGACTGTTCATAAACAGCAAGATACATCACTTCTTGTTCGTCGTCATCATCACCCATAATTGAAAGCCTTGCGGAAACCTTCATTTTAGACTTAGCTACCTTTGTCGGCTCATAGCGTGCCTCCCTCTTAGACTGCATTGGTGGGTTCCAATCAACATTAAGATCATCAGAAGGAAAGGGGCTTGAAGAAGAACTTGTAGTAGCCCTCCTTGACCTTTTTCTTGCTGGGTATCTGGAAGACAATGGATCACCATTAGGAGGAGGGGCTTCCTCAGATGATGCCTCCGCTTCAATATCGATTTCCTGATGTGGCCCTACTTCTGGAAGAACAAGCATTGTGGGAAGTTGTGCCGCTAGATGCGCCTCTAGTTGCGCCTCTCCATGTGCCTCTCCATGCGCCTCTCCATGCGCCTCTCCTTGCGCCTTTCCATGCGCCTCTCCTTGCGCCTCTCCTTGCGCCTCTCCTTGCGCCTCCACTTGCGCCTCTACTTTTGCCTCTCCTTGCACATGTACTTGTGCCTCTCCTTGCGCATGTACTTGCGTCTCTCCTTGCCCATGTACTTGCTCTTGTACTAGTTGAACCTGTGGGTGTTGTTGCGGCTGTGGTTGTTGAACACTCGTCAGCTGTGTTACACCTGGCTTTGATTGGATTCTACTTACTTGCGATGAGCCAACAACACTGGTTGATGGTGATTGAACAATTAAAGTGGCTACCTCTGCAACACTCATGGGCTTGTACCTAACTCGGCGTGGTGGCACTGAGCCCAATGAAGCGGAGGTGCTGCTCCCAGCTTGGTCCCCTGTGGACACCGCTGCTGCTGCAGGCATAGTTTTTTTTCTCCAAAAAAGGTGTCTGTGGGCACACAAGTCTCCTTGGTAGGTTTTGCCACCTGCTTCTTATGCTCCTTCTTACTGGCAGTGGCACGGGCAACTTTTTTCATAGTGGCGCTATGGCCACCTTTCTTTGGGCCCATCTTCTTCAGATGTCAGAACAGCAGGCCGCAGTTGCACAGGTTGCAGAGATGTCTGTGGCCACACGTGATGTCACGTGACGTTGTGCTGCACACACAACTGCAGGACTTCTTCCTGGCACTGGCGGTTCTCTTGTGCACCTAAAAGCAAAGAAAGCCAGAGGAACATCAGTTAAACACCCCAAAAAGTGAAAAAACACACAAAAATCACCACAATCCAATGCCATCCATGCCCTCAATGATTTGTAAATTCAAGACACCCCACAGAAAGACTTGGTCCATGCACCATTCACCACCCCTGGGCATAATGGATTAAAGCAGGGCAGACTGAGTGCAGGCCTATTGCACAAAGCTCACTGCCTGGCTTCAAAATGGCCCCTTGACCTCCACCCACATGGTTAGGCACTGCCTGGACCAGGCCTCTAAATAGCCCCCACCCACATGGCCATGCCCCAACACCACCCCAAAAAGTCAAAAAACACACATAAATCACCACAATGCAATGCCATCCATGCCCTCAATGATGTTTAAATTCAAGACACCCAACAGAATGACTTGGTCCATGCACCACTCACTACCCCAGGGCATAATGGATGAAAGCAAGGCAAACTGGGTGCAGGCCTGAGCACACTGCCTGGCTTCAAAATGGCCCTTTGACCCCCATCCACATGGCCAGGCCGTGCCGGAACCAGGGCTCACAATGGCTCCCACCCACATGGCCAGGCCCCAACACCAGCCCAAAAATTCCGAAAACACACACAAATCACCACAATCCAATGCCATCCATGCCCTCAATGATGTTTAAATTCAAGAAACCTCACAGAAAGGCTTGGTCCATGGACCACTGAATACCCCTGGGCATAATGGATGAAATCAAGGCAAACTGGGTGTAGGCCTGAGCACACTGCCTGGCTTCAAAATGGCCCCTTGACCCCCACCACATGGCCAGACCCTCCCTAGACCAGGCCTCAAAATGGCCCCCACCCACATGGCCAGGCCCCAACAACACCCCAAAAAGTAAAAAAACACACGAAAATCACCACAATCCAATGCCATCCATGCCCTCAATGATGTTTAAATTCAACACACCCCACAGAAGGACTTGGTCCATGCACCACTCACTACCCCTGGGCCTACTGGAGAGTGAGGCTTTACTGGCACCCCAAAATAAAAATAAAAATCCACATATAACAGTGATCTAAATTTCCATGACATAAATGAGATTTAAGTTAAAAAAAACCTCACAGAAACAGTTGCATCAGACACCCATGACTAACCCTGTACCTACTGGATACTGTGGCTACCCACATTAAATTTTTTTGAAGTTGTGAAAAGTTTTAAAATTGTAGTTGCAGCAACTGCAATGCCCTACACAAGCAACACCAACTTAGTTGTAAAATCTCAAATCCAAAAGTGATCCAAACTAAAAAAAAGTCCTCAAATACAAATATCCAGCAGCAGCCACAAAAACGAATCCTTCCAGCTCTAGATCCAAATCTAAAGTGACCAGGACATGGACAAAGCACAGGGAGGAGGCTGCTGGACAGGAACAGGAAGTTGGAGACTCCGGGGCACTTCCTTCCTCCCACCTCCCCAAAAATGGACTCCTTGCACAAAATATTGCAGCCAAATGTTAATCTGAGGAGTTATTCTGATCAAAATCATAATTTTCAGAAGGTTTATGCTGCCTGCGGTGGATTTCTTGTGCAGAATTGCAATTTTTGCAAGTTCGGGAAAGCGAGCTGTTCAAATCTCCCGCCGGAAGTCAGCTGCGCGCCGCATCTACGTGTTCACGCCATCACGCAGCAAGATCCAAAATGGCGCAGAACACTCAACCCAGGAGAAAAACAACTCGGCGAACACAGAATCACGGTAAGTCAACTCCGCGCGCGCGATATTGTATTTTTCAAGCGAGACCAAGCAAAACAATCCGCCAGCTTGCGAATTTGCAGATTTTTGGGCAAATTTGCGGGATTGGCGGACCGCGAAATTGCCAAAAATCCACAAATTCCGCAAACGAAACAGATTTTGCCCCCTGCCCAAGCTTAGTCCTGTGCTTTTGCAGAAGGTGTCGGTCCCGAGTGGACAAGATTCTCGTGGACGGGGTCAAGGAGCTGGTGGTCGGGACAGGGCTCAGAATGCTGTAGGTTCACAGGGTCGTTCTGATCAAAATTATTTTGATGACCTTCGGGGGGGACTGTATTATGATGATGATTATGATAAAGATTAGGTAACAGGGATGTCTTATAGCTAGGACAGCAAGGGACAGAGTGAGGGACCAGTTCTGATACCTGTAGATCCAACACTGGCTGTATTTTAGTTTGGATGTGGTTTGTTTAGTTAACCAGTTTTTCATGGATACAGGTGCAACAAACATTTTTTTTTTCTCGTTCCTTGGTCTGGCTCTGTCTGCCCATAATAATGTTTTGGTAGGTTTTTCTGGTGTACCTGTTGTGAGCCCAATTTCAAAACCTCTTGCCTTGACTATTTTTCCAATCACTGTGGATTGGCCATTCTTGTTGACGTCTAATTGTGGAGAAAATGTGATGGGTTTGGACCTGTTGAAGAAATTGCATGCTACTATTTACTGCACCCCGGTGGCTGCTTACATGAAGATGGGTACTGATGTTGTGCGCACTACGCAGTGCCTACCCAAAGATGTGACTCTTCCTGCAGAGTTCAAAGATGTACCACCGACCCTTTAAGCAACAGGTGACAGAGATTTGGGACTGTTATAGACACTGCCAGTTTCGATCAAGTTAAAGAAAATGCTATTCTACCTCACATCCATCAGTATAAAATACCACAGCCAGGTGAGCAAGCTTTATCGTGCAGTAGCCAATGAGAGATTCCTTCCAAAGGTATTCATAGGAGAGCGACCGTCGTTGGTAAGCGGCGTTAATGAGAACAAAAGGTGGGAGACTGGTGTATAGATCCGCCGGATTGCGGATCGGGCTGTGAGTGAGAGAACACTGGGAGGGATACCAGTGTCTAGGTCCGCCGGATTGTGGACCGAATTGGGAGAAAGAGAGCACTGGGGCTGCAGCTCAGTGTGTAAGGCACGCCGGATTGCGTGTCGAGTGAGCACTGATGGTGATCAGTGTGTAATGGTACATAATCAGAACTGCCCCAGGGTAGATTAGTCTGGGCCTAAGTGGCCGTGAGACTAGCTGGTATGAATGGGATATTGTAGAAAACCTATGCATGTGTATTGCTATTTTCCCCATCCTTAGGTACGAGATGTACATACATATATATATATATATACCTATTGTAAATACGTTCTAAGGAGGGAGGTGATTACGTTCCGACTGGGTTGGAGGTGCTCTAAGGAGCTGATCCCATCTGGTTCGAGAATCCGGTCGTTACACCTTTCTACCTATAGTCAATCACGCATAGGCATTCACTACGTTCAGTTTGTGGTCACACACACCTTTTTGCTCTTCTACAGGATCATGTTTTAAGCCAGTCATGCTGAATTTATGTACTAAGTTTATGTTTCCATATAACATGATAGCTTACTAGGATTACGATCGCTGTGTTATGGCTTAATTTTCACATGTTTAAGGCCCGCAATTATTTGCCCAAAATGAACGAAGATCGACACCAACTATTATTGCCACATTACGATTTTCATTAATCTTGTGTCTGTGCATCGTTACTCTGAATGTTTGCGACACAGCTAGTAGACTACCATGCCATCAATTACCTGTCTTTAGGTTTTGCCTTTACAATTTGCCAGAGTTTCTTTCTTAATCGAGAGGCCATTAGTGAGCTCTCATATTTGCCCGAAACATGCATGGACCTTGTTATTATACTGCCGAGATGATGTCAAATGTTTTGAACTGCACTTCCCAGACTTTTTCTGTATAGGCTGAATTATCATGGGGGTGCCTTGTTTTGACTTTCAAGCCCATCATTCCACCACCACCTTTTGGTTTAACTCTTTGTTTTTGGGTCATCCATGCGTTATTGAGGTGTTTGTTTTTCACATGTCCTTTCTAAGGGGACACTGCACTTACCAGTGAATCTTGACCATTGTTTAGTTCTATTGTATATATTGTTTTCTAATGTCATGATATAAATCCACAGCCCTGAAGAGTCACAGGTATCCCCCTGTTGATGAAACATGTGTCGCCTGGCGTTTTGTGTTCTGAAGAATATACCCACATAAACAGCGTGTTTATTACACCACCGGTGTAGACTTATGTTTATGTAAATCTCTCAGTATCAATACAGTTTATCTCTTGAACGTGTGCCCAGTACCTGCTACTTGTAATGGACATTATCTGTATCTGTATCTGCCAGGAGGGCTGCTGTCCTGAATTAATGAATGACATTGTTTTGTAAAGCGCACAATACCCAAAGGTGTCTTAGCGCTAGGCGGATCAAGAACACTTGCTCTAAGCTGGCGGAAACAGCCAGGTCTTAAGCTTTCTAAACAGCTGCAGGCTGTGTTGGGATCAGAGGGCCAGAGGGAGGGAATTCCATAGCTTTACCCCCTGTAATGTCAGTGTCCTCCCACCCCCTTTTGCTCGATTCATTCTGGGAATCTGAACCTTGTGCTCCATGCTAGATCTTAGTGTTCTACTTGGTGTATACCATGTGAATAGCTCTTGGAAATAGAGGGGGCCACTTCCTTGAAGAACCTTATGCCTATGGCACAATGTTTTGGAAGAAATTATCCTCTCTACCCAATGAGGGCCAACATTACGGTCTTCTGGAGATCTGTTAGAATTAAAGAGATTATTTTTTTTAGAATCCGTAATAATAAATAGCCCCCAGAGGTCACTGCATTAATCTGAGCACTGAAGCAGAACTTGGTGTCAAAGATGACACCCCAGATTCTTAGCCTTTAGAACTGGCTTAGGTAGTTCCCCCAATTCCTGGTGCCACCAAGATGTGTTCCAGATGGAGGTTTCATTCCCAAAAAGCAGTACCTCAGTTTTCCCAGAGTTTAATTTCAGATAGTTCTACTCCATCCAACCTGCCACTGCGGTCATGCAGCTGCGGAAATTGTTGGCATAATTTTCAACCTGAGATAATACTGACACCACAATCTGTGTGTCGTCAGCGTAAGGGGGCATTGAAAAGCCAAACTTCTTGATAATCTGTACCAAAGAAGTGACATATACATTGAAAAGCGTAGGAATGAGCACTATCTATGTGGCACCCCACATGGAAGAGAGAAGGGACAGAATTGTACCTCTCCCATCTCAACCCACTGATTCCTAAGGAGCACATAGTGGACCGTATCAAAGGTGACAGAGAGATTGAGTAGAATTAGTGCTGCTCTGCCGCCGTTGTCCACCCTCCCTCTAATTTCCTCTGATGGGGCACCAGTATCGGATCTACCAGAAGGACTTCTGTACTTGAAAATGGGAAGTACCAGGACTGCTGTACTTGTAATTGACAGTACCGGAACTGCTGTACTTGTAGTGCACAATACCAGGATGCTCTACTTGCAATGGACAGTGCCAGAACTGCTGTATTTGTAAAGGACAGTACCAGGACTGCTGCACTTGTGATGGACAGTACCAGGGCTGCTCTACTTGTAATGGATGTGAGAAGTGGGCCCATTGCACCAGTCCAAACGGCCCTTATTGGTAGGAGGTTAAAGACAATCTTAATAGAAAGCTATCCTAGTGGTAGCTGTGGACAGCACCCTTTAGGCTAAGTCTTGAAGGTATGTAAAGCAGCTTGATTTACCAGTCCATATTCTTGTGAATGTTCACATGAAAGGAGAACCACACCAGGTATAAATATATAAATATGTATTTATTCCAAACACATCCCTCTAGTCTCTTTATGAGGTTAGAGGCAAAAGTGCATTATGTAAACTTAACAACACACAGTAAAATAACACAATAAACGTTGAGCCCTAGTGGCGTACCAAACCATATATTAAGAGAGTGGTATACGAACCACGACTGACGTAGAGACAAGACCTAGAGCCTGTAGAACGACTGGGGCAACCAGGAACCACCTAAGGTAGTGACACAGGGGACTAACGAGGGACACATGCAGTGTTTAAACACAGCCACGAATCACCATTAACTTCTACGGGGAACGTCGCGGTTAGAATTTTAAAGATGAAGGACACTTAGAAGAGGACTTGGAGCAAACTTCTTTAGAACTAGGAGGCTATAGAGTCAACACCCACAGGAGCACTGGAGTATTTGAGTTACCTCACCCATGGAAGCCGGGTGCATAGGTGTCTTTTTGTGTCAGGTTTCATCGTCGTTTTCAATGGCGATCTACTGCAAATTGCTTCTGGCATCTAAGTGGAAAGTGTCCGGTGTGATCCAAGCCTGGACCAAAGATGAGAAGAACCTGAAAGCAGAAGGGACAGAGTCTGAGTCACTTGCCAGTGACCAGGAAGATAATAGGAGGATGCACACCAATGTCTGGTGCTTGCAGTTGAAGAAAATGAAGCTTGTCTCTTCAGCCACGAGGACCAGGAGGTGTCAACGACAACCAGGTTCTGGAATCGAGCTGTCCCACTAAGGATGTCAACTGCTGCCATGTCAGTTTCTGGATTGGGCCCAACAAGTCTTGGCAACAGCAACCCATGCAGAAAGCAGGGATTGGCTTTGGAGCAGACCAGCAAGGTCTGAGGGATTCACCACTTTGTAGGAATTCAAGGCACATCTAAAGCAACCAGGGAAGCCCAAGTAAAAATAGAGTTACCTTCGAGGGGACCCACCAGTTTATGGACCATGGATCGCGAAGGAGCCTTGAGCGGAAATGCAAGAAGCGGGCTCACAAAACACTTGTGGAGTGTAGCCCCACAATCTTCAAAGCAGATAGTGCTCGGGACTAGGGCGACAAGTAACCCAAAGTACAAATTCAGAAAATATGGGAAGTCAATGCACTTTGCAAATGTGCACTGTGTCCAGGTTTCCGGTTCCACGTTACTTGTGAGGGTTGCTGGTCTCAGATTTGCTTGGGCCCTTGAGTCGACCTTAGAGAAGTCTCAAAATCCTCTTCCTGGGCTGCAGGTACTTCGGAGTCTGGCGGGAGGTTCAAAGATGCAGACCAGAAAATAAATACTTTGTTGGTGCCTGTTTGAACAGGGGAGTCACTCCTTGACCCCAAGGGAGATTCGTCCATCCTCTAGTCTTTAGTAGAGTGTCGAAGTTCCTCGATTCAGTATCAGTGTTTCGTCAAGGTGTAATCTAAAGTCCTGTTGCCAGGGGCCCCTTACTTATACTAAGAAAAGGGTTGGACATACTCTGAGGACCCACCTATGGGAGGGTCTGGAAAGAGGTGTGGCTACACCCATTTCCTTTTATCCAGTTTCACACCAGAGCAGGGGCTGAGTGCCCCTGAAACCAGTTTGAAATGGGCTATGCACATGATTACCAAATGTGTCTGGAGGTGGTTACATCTCCCTATGACAGGACACCTATTGTCCAGGCCTCCCCTGCCGGAGATTTGGTCAGCAGCAGGAGGCCAGACTTCTGTCTGTGGCTGCAGCATCCATTTTGTGATGCCAGGGCTCTTTTAAACTATTACCGGTCAGACCATTGTGTACATGTCTTTCCCTCTAGAAGGGTGGAATTCTACCCCCGCTGCCAGAACGGATGGGGGGGGAGGGTAGGATTTGAAGGTGTTTGATACCAAACATAACATGTTTCCATGCAGCCATTCCAAAGTTAGCATTTATCGCAAGGTTATAATGGACGTAAGAGGATATGGTCTTGCTTCATCACAGAACAGCCTCAGAGAATAGGCTCTGACAGCTGCAGAGAGGCCAGCTTCTGCATGGGCACCCTCTAAAAAACAAAAATAACAGCACTCTGCCTTCAGGATTGATAAGGCCTGTCATAGGAGTGACTGGTAGGTTTATATGTGTCAGTGGTTAAAGGTAGATATAGGTAACCTTTATGTTAGAAAGGGGTGCACACACTACCTTACCCAGGCTGCAGTAGCAGTCCTTTGGTGTCATTTTGGAAGGCTTCCCAGGGATGGCATAATACATGCTTCAGCCCCTGGTAGGCCTCTAGGGTACCTATGCCCTTGATACATATGGTACCATATACTAGGGACTCACAAAGGTACCGCAGTAACCAAACTAGAGTGTACATATAGTACATGCAATCAATTTAGAAAGGAAGCAGCTAGGTCGGGGTCCTTGAAAGCTGGGTCAAAAGCCAGACCAAAGTAGAAAAACAGTAAAACACCTGGAAAAAGTGGGGGTAACCACAGAAAGCAGACCCTACTTTCCTACAATGGACAGAACTAGGACTGTTCTACTTGTGATGGACAGTACCAGGACTCCTGCACTTTAATGGACAGTACTAGCACCACAGTCATTGTAATGGAAATAACCGTCATTTGCGAGGAGGACTGCTGTACTTGTAATGAACAGTACCAGGACTGACTGATGGAAGAGGTGTGGCGCCGCGGCTCGGGCGACTGACTCCGGAATCTGGGAATCACGGTTCGAACCCCGGCACCGGCGGCAGATTATCCCAGCACCATGTGACTCTGGGCAATAGCTTGCTTAATCTTCCCAATGGCCCCTAGCGCCTAGAGACCCTTATGGGTGATGGTGCGCATTACAATTGTGGAATATTATTATTATTATATTATGCACAGTACCTGTACCACAGTACTTGCAATAGACAGTACTTTGTCTGCTTAACTTGTAATGGACAGTACCAGGACCGCTGTACTTTTAATGGACAATACTGGCATCTGCGAGGAGGACTGCTGCACTTGTAATAGACAGTACTGGCAACTGCGAGGAGGACTGCTGTACTTCAAATGAACAGTACCGGCATCTGCGAGGAGGGATGCTGTACTTGTAATGGACAGTACCGGCATTTGTGAGGAGGACTGCTGTACTTGTAATGGACAGCACTGGCATCAGCGAGGAGGACTACTATACTTGTAATAGACAGTTCACACATCTGCGAGGAGGACTGCTGTACTTGCAATGGACAGTACCGGCATCTGCGAGGAGGACTGCTGTTCTTGTATTGGACAGTACCAGCATCTGCAAATGAGGACATTGGTACAAGTAATGGACAGTACCAGCATCTGCGAGGAGGACTGGTGTACGTGTAATGGACAGTACCGGCATCTGCGAGGAGGACTGCTGTAAATGTAATGGACAGTACCGTACTTGAAATGGACAGTACCGGCAGCTGCGAGGAGGACTGCTGTACTTGTAATAGACAGTACCAGCATCTGCGAGGATGACTACTATACTTGTAATTGACAGTACCAGCATCTGCAAGGAGGACTGTTGTACTTGTAATAGACAGGACACACATCCGCGGGGAGGACTGCTGTTCTTGTAATGGACAGTACCGGCATTTTTGAGGAGGACTGTTGTACTTGTAATGGACAGTACATGCATCTGCGAGGAGGACTGCTGTACTTGTAATCGACAGTACACGCATCTGCGTGGAGGACTGCTGTACTTGTAATCGACAATACACGCACCTGTGAGGAGGACTGATGTACTTGTGATCGACAGTTCACGCATGTGCAAGGAGGAATGCTGTACCTGGAATAGTCAGTCAAAATATTTTATTTCGATAAATCAATATCAAAAAAAGGCGCAGTACAATAAATATACAGTATCAATAATTCATACAAAACAAAACACAAATCATTCAAGATTTAAAATATACTTCAGTGTTTTTTTAAAGAAGGCAATCATGTTAAAAGCAAGAAAAAGAGTAAAATTTAAAAATACATCAATATTTTCATAAAATCAACATTTATCACAATATAAATTGATCTCTCCTCCGTTGTCCTTACTCCCAATACACGGTATCCTTTCTATAACAAGATGCAAACTTCATAAGGATATAGTCAATCTTGCGTTTCCCATGAGCCTATTCTTTGAACGCACAGCACCCACCAAGTAACTGGGTACATGGAAGATGACACTAGGGTTATTTAGTAGCTGCAGGTAAAGGAGTGCTGACCTAACTTGCAAAAACCCTGCCTTTTTAAGAACAGGGACAAGAAACTTTCTCCTCTCCTCTATGAAATGACCACAAAACATCATGAAGTGCATAGTGTCCTGCGAAGAAAAATGTATCGCAGGAACAAGGTAATGAATGTTCAGGCTTACACCATGTTGGATATTGACCTAATATCAAATTTATCATGTTTAGACGGAAGCGAGTTAAAAGGAACCTATGAAAGGGGCGGTTAACCAAGGTAAGGTAAAATTCTGGACCAGGGAGATTGGCAACCAAAAGGTTAGCTCTTACGGTTGGTTTTATGAGCTCCTTTTCCTCTCTTACTGAGGTCAACCTCGCATGCATATCCCTTTTGGTTATCGCAATGTCTTTATGTGTCATTATTTCCGGTGAGGAAAAGAGCTCAGGTCTCCCCGGTACGTTGAACCCATTTTTTACATAAGTCAGCCACTTAATTTTATGTACATTATCAAGTGAGAGACAATCTTTGAAGATAGACCGATTAAGGGACAGTTCATCGTTCAGCCAAGTCTTAAGCCACA
Organism: Lissotriton vulgaris; assembly: GCF_964263255.1. Taxonomy (NCBI): domain Eukaryota; kingdom Metazoa; phylum Chordata; class Amphibia; order Caudata; family Salamandridae; genus Lissotriton; species Lissotriton vulgaris. Next base: position 174,277 of record NW_028253543.1, read on the forward strand.
TAATTAAAGGGGCCACTCTGATTATGTCTGTTATAAAACCAGCCCCCAACTCAGAATGGATAGAGTAAGATGGCGTTGAATGGGGCACAGACAGGACTGATCTAAAAAATGTATTCTCTGTGGCTTGAAGACAGTCTGTCGGACCGTAGCCCCATAATGAGCAGCCATAGGTGGCGACAGACAGGCATTTGGCTTTATAAATGTTCATGAGGGCTGAGATTGGTCTTGCCCCCAATCTTCTGCTAAAGCCCATAATAGCCGACAATGTTCTTACAAGGGCGCTGTTTCTATTTTTTATTTGTGGACCACAGCTTCCTTTATCCTCAAAAATAATCTGGAATAGACAGTACACACATCAGCGAGGAGGACTGCTGTACTTGTAATGAACATTATTGACATCTGCCAGGAGGACTGCTGTACTTGTCATAGACAGTACACGCATCTGTAAGGAGGACTGCTGTACTTGTAATGGACATTATTGACATCTGCAAGGAGGACTGCTGTACTTGTCATAGACAGTACACGCATCTGTAAGGAGGACTGCTGTACTTGTAATGGACAGTACCGGCATCTGCGTGGAGGACTGCTTTACTTGTCATAGACAGTACATGCATCTGCGAGGAGGACTGCTGTACTTGTAATGAACATTATTGACATCTGCGAGGAGGACTGCTGTACTTGTAATGAACATTATTGACATCTGCGAGGAGGACTGCTGTACTTGTCATAGACAGTACACGCATCTGTAAGAAGGACTGCTGTACTTGTAATGGACAGTACCGCATCTGCGTGGAGGACTGCTGTACGTCTAATGGACAGTACCATGGTCACAGTACTTGCAAAGGACAGTATCAGGACTGCTCTACTTGTAATGGGCAGTACCAAGACTGCTGTACTGGTAATGGACAGTACCAGTATCTGCCAGGAGGACTGCTGTACGTGTAAAGGACAGTTATGGCATCTGCGAGAGAACTGCTTTACTTGTAATTGACAGTACTGGCAACTGCAAAGAGCACTGCTGTACTTGGTATAGACAGTACACGCATATGGGAGGAGGACTGCTTTAATGGTAGTGCACAGTACCGGGTCTGCTGTAGTTGTAATTGACAGTACACGCATCTGCTAAGAGGACTGCTGTACTTGTAATGGACAGTACATGCATCTGCAAGGAGGACTACTTTACTTGTAATTGACAGTACACACATCTGCGAGGAGGACTGCTGTACTTGTAATGGACAGTACATGCATCTGCAAGGAGGACTGCTTTACTTGTAATTGACAGTACACGCCTCTGCGAGGAGGACTGCTGTACTTGTAATGGACAGTACATGCATCTGCAAGGAGGACTGCTTTACTTGTAATTGACAGTACACACATCTGCGAGGAGGACTGATGTACTTCTAATTGACAGTGCACACATCTGCGAAGAGGACTGCTGTACTTGTAAAGGACAGTTATGGCATCTGCGAGGAGAACTGCTTTACTTGTAATTGACAGTACACGCATTTGCGAAGAGGACTGCAGTAATTGTAGTGCACAGTACCGGGTCTGCTGTAGTTGTAATTGACAGTACACACATCTGCTAAGAGGACTGCTGTACTTGTAATGGACAGTACACGCATCTGCAAGGAGGACTGCTTTACTTGTAATTGACAGTGCACGCATCTGCTAAGAGGACTGCTGTACTTGTAATTGAGAGTACACACATCTGCGAGGAGGACTGCTGTACTTGTAATGAACATTATTGACATCTGCGAGGAGGACTGCTGTACTTGTCATAGACAGTACACGCATCTGTAAGAAGGACTGCTGTACTTGTAATGGACAGTACCGCATCTGCGTGGAGGACTGCTGTACTTCTAATGGACAGTACCATGGTCACAGTACTTGCAAAGGACAGTATCAGGACTGCTCTACTTGTAATGGGCAGTACCAAGACTGCTGTACTGGTAATGGACAGTACCAGTATCTGCAAGGAGGACTGCTGTACGTGAAAAGGACAGTTATGGCATCTGCGAGGAGAACTGCTTTACTTGTAATTGACAGTACTGGCAACTGCAAAGAGCACTGCTGTACTTGTTATACACAGTACACACATTTGTTGGCATTAGAAATTTAGGATCTGGACTATATTCAATTTTGTGATGTACTGTTGATGAAACCTGGCATTCTTTGTACTAGCGTAGTCGCTGTTTTTTTTTAAAAAACATTTTTTAACTTAAAAACCTTTTTAACTGTATGTCTTGTACATTGTCTTTTGTTTTGTAACAGCCCTGAAGAAGTCCCTTGAGGACGAAACGCGTCGGCTGTAGATCCTGTGTATATTTTTTACCATCTGAATTAAATAAAGAACTCTCAAGAACATAAGAAAAAAAAAATTCTTTTGATGTGATCATTACTGTTTACCTTATTGAAGATAATAGTTTCTCAAAAACGTTTAAGAGGTGCACCTTGACCTTTTTTCAAATCTTTCCATAGTTCATGTTTTGAACCTACACTGTGACAGTGGGTGTTTTTGAAGTGTGCACACAGACTGCCCCATGCACTAGAGGGTGGGCCCAAAAGAAAGATATTTCTTGGAGAATTTTTGACTAGTTGCTGTTTTCTTGGGAGTCCTCCACTGTTGTCTTTCCCTCTGAACGCATTTGGGAGGAGGACTGCTTTAATTGTAGTGCACAGTACCGGGTCTGCTGTAGTTGTAATTGACAGTACACGCATCTGCTAAGAGGACTGCTGTACTTGTAATGGACAGTACACGCATCTGCGAGGAGGACTGCTGTAATTGTAGTGCACAGTACCGGGTCTGCTGTACTTGTAATGGACAGTACACGCATCTGCGAGGAGGAGTGCTGTACTTGTAATGGACAGTACACGCATCTGAGAGGAGGACTGCTGTAATTGTAATGGACAGTACACGCATCTGCGAGGAGGAATGCTGTACTTATAATAGACAGTACATGCATCTGTGATTAGGACTGATGTACTTGTAATGTGCAGTACTGTCATCTGCGAGGAGGTCTGCTGTACTTGTAAGGGACAGTACTGGCATCTGTGTGGAGGACTACTATACTTGTAATGCACAGTACCAACATCTGCAGGGAGTACTGCTGTAATTGTAGTGGACAGTACACGCATCAGTGAGGAGGACTGCTGTACTTGTAATGGACAGTACCAGCATCTGCGAATGAGGACTGTTGTACCTGTAATGGACAGTACCGGCATCTGCGAGGAGGACTGTACTTGTAATGGACAGTACCGGCATCTGCTAGGAGGATTGTACTTGTAATGGACAGTACCGGCATCTGCGAGGAGGATTGTACTTGTAATGGACAGTACCGGCATCTGTGAGGAGGACTGCTGTAATTGTAGTGGACAGTACACGCATCTGTGAGGAGGACTTCTGTACTTGTAATGGACAGTACCAGCATCTGCGAATGAGGACTGTTGTACTTGTAATGGACAGTACCGGCATCTGCGAGGAGGACTGTACTTGTAATAGACAGTACCGGCATCTGCGAGGAGGATTGTACTTGTAACATGTAACTTCAGACCTCTGAGGCGGAAGCCGGAGGTGTTCTCACTCGCTATTTTAAAATTTTGTGATTTGTATTTAAACATTATTTTTATCTTTGTACACCTACCCAGAGCTCTTCTCTGTTATTCCCGACAAGCAGGCAATCCATCTCACCCTACAAACAGCGGATCCTAGCGCTGTGTAGAGGGAAATATCCCACGGCCGCCATCGCTGCTGTCACGCGGGGACACGCCATCCCGTGAGGCCACGTCCACCCCCTCTCTCTATAAATCTGCTTCCCACGCAAGCGCAGCGGACGAGCGCAGCGGGAGCGCCGTCTGCGCGCCAAAGGCGCGCCTAAGGCAAGCCCGTCTGCGCCCGTCCGCGCCTGGCCCGTGCCTAGGGCCAGTCCCCCTGGCTGTCGGGCTGTTTCTGGTCGTACTTGCTGGACCAGATCCCAGCTCCTCCTTCTAAAACCCACAACTTGCCCGTCCGCGACACGTTGTAGTCCCTTAAATCTGGAGGACGCCCCTTTCTACTGTCTACAATGTAACTTTACCCTCCCGCCTTGGAGCCTACCCCCCTCTCCCTGCCTCAGCCTGCCGAAACGCCTGTCCCACCCTCTGACGTTGAAAGCGGGTCTGATTAACTGTCGCTCCTTGCCCCGCCATTCCAACGAGATCTGGACGTCAATTGTATCGGACGCCTGGGATATCTTGTTTCTTACTGAGTCCTGGCTTAGAGATACCTTTGACCCCGACACCCACCTAGCTACCCCTCCGGGATATCTCTTAAAGGGTATCAATCGTGAAGGGGCAAAATAGGAGGCGGTCTCGCCATTATCCTAAAATCCCATCTCAATCTGTCTATCACCAAACTGACGAATATCGGGATGATTGAAGCTATGTACTTCACTATCTCGGATACCGCGGCAGTAGTACTGGCGGGTACTCTAGTCTACAACCCTCCTACTGCCTCGACTCTCTCTCTAATGGCATTTACCCACCTGATGGCTGATCTCTCCCTCAAGCACCAACATTTTCTTGTGCTTGGAGATTTCAACCTCCACGTGGATAACTCTCTCTGCTCGAAAGCTAACAACTTGCTAGAAACGATGCAGAGTCTGAACTTGATTCAGTTAGTCAAGGGTCCAACACACACAGCTGGGCATACACTTGACCTTATCTTTGCTAATTTCTCGAATATCACAGTCCTTCCTTCCCTCCCTCTCACCTGGTCAGATCACCATCTTGTACCTTTTGACCTAGAGCTAAGTTCAAGACCCACAACTACTGTCCTTGGTAAAGAGCTGGGAAGAAAGTGACATAAAGTTAACTGCGCGACCTTAGACCCCGTATTCAACTATCAGCCGGATCCTTTGTCTAGTGACATTGATGAAAATGTGTCCAAACTCAATTCCGCGCTGCTCCTTGCCATCGATTCCATCGCCCCTCTCCAACCTATTACCTCTGCTAGAACACGCCCGTCTGCCCCTTGGTTCTCTCCGACCCTCCGTGAGGAAAAAAGCTGCTGCAAATTACTAGAACGCAAGTGGCGGCAGAACTATGACCCTGAATCCAAAGCAATTTACAAAACCGCTTTGAAAAAATTCCTTAAACAAAAAAAAGTTACCATGAGAGACTACTTCTCACTACAAATCTCTAACGCTAAGAACTCCTCTAAAACCCTTTTTAATATTGTTAAAGAATTTGTAAATCCCCCCGCCAGGGCCATGCAGAACCCCTCTAGCCAGGCACTATGCGATGGACTGTCTGATTATTTTCTAGAGAAAATTGATAAAATTAGAACCTCATTTCCTACTGAGGAACCCTCCCCGGTCCCCCCGGTCATGGCCCCGGAATCTGCTTCTTTACAGTCTTTTAACGAGCTGACTCTTGAGACCGCATTCAGGTTATTTACCCAGTGCAGATCGGGTTCTCCTTCCAACCCAATTCCTGCCAAGGTCATGGGTGACCTGGCCACCTCACTGGTTAGTCCTTTTCTTTCTATTTGGAATGCCTCCCTCTATCACGGCATCTTTCCAACTGCTTGGAAGGAAGCTTTGCTGCTCCCCATTCTGAAAAAGCCTGATGCCGATCCTACAAAATTTTGCAACTATCGCCCCATCTCCCTCCTCCCCAAACCCGCAAAAATTCTGGAAAAGGCCGTGCAGCTGCAACTGACAGAATATCTAGAAAATAACTCTTTACTACACGACTCTCAATCCAGCTTCAGAGCAGGCTTCAGCACTGAGACTGCTCTCTTGGAAGTGGCTGAGACTATCCGTGAGTGTGTGGATAGGGGCGAGGAGGCCATGCTGGTCCTCCTCAACCTATCCGCCGCTTTTGATACGGTTTCACATAAAATCCTATTAAACCGTCTAAAGCAGGTCGGAATTGGTGGCTCTGCACTCGCCTGGGTTGAATCATTCTTCACTGGCAGAACTCAGAAGGTGGCGCTCAAACCTTTCAAATCAGAGGGTAAACCCCTGCTGTGTGGTGTCCTGCAGGGCTCTGCCCTGAGCCCTCTGTTTTTTAACGTTTATCTCGCACCCCTGGCCGCAGTGGTGGAGTCTTGTAGGGTCAGAGTGGTCTCTTACGCTGATGATACTCAGCTGATATTCTCTTTTAGAGACCACTCTGACTCCACCTTTACCAACTTCCGCCAATGCTTGGACAACATCTGTGCCTGGATGACCAGCAACCACCTTAGGCTTAATGCTGACAAGACAGAAGTCCTGTTTTTTAACCAGAAAACGCCAATATCCCCTAGCCTGTGGTGGCCCACAGTACCTAACCCTGCGCCCACCCCTGTTCAATCAGCACGTAACCTTGGCTTTCAATTCGATGACTCACTCTCTTGTAAAGCGCAAATCAACAAGGTCACTTCAGCTTGCTTTGCGAAACTTCGCATGATTAAAAAGATCTTTCCTTACCTCCCCTTGGACGCCCGCAGAACGATCACTCAGGCCCTCATCACATCTCACCTAGACTACGCCAACAGCTTATATGCCAGTGCCCCTCAATATTTGATCGATCGTCTTCAGATCGTTCAGAATGCGGCAGTATTGGAAGTATCCCCTACTGTCAGTCGGTTGCTTCTTATTGCACAGAGCTACACTGGCTTCCCATTGCAAGCCGCATTCAATTCAAGATTCTCACCCTCGCCTTTCGTGCTATCAGCGGCCTTGGGCCAGGATACCTGAAAAAGCGAGTGGTAATATCTCAATCTGTCAGATCATTGAGATCTAACAACTTACGCCTCTTGATTGTACCACGCTTTCGAGGATCCAGAATGGGCAGCAGAGGATTCAGCGTAATGACTGCTAAACTATGGAACTGCCTCCCACTTGACCTCAGGTTCTTCCCGTCTGAATCCCTCTTCCGTAGTAAATTAAAAATGTGGCTGTTCTCCAGATCATGATTCTAGTCCTTCAATCGGCCTGTCCCTCTCCTTCATTCCTGAGTTTCTGTTTTAGCGCCGGGACACCCCTCCGGGGGTAGCTGCGCACTGTATAAGCTACTTAAATAATAAATAATAATAATAATACCGGCATCTGTGAGGAGGACTGCTGTACTTATAGTTCACAGTACCAGGACTACTGTCCTTGTAATGGCATCTGTGATGAGGACTCCTGTAGTTGTAATAGACAGTAAACACATCTGCGAGGAGGACGGCTGCACTTGTTATAGACACTACACGGATCGTCGAGGATGACTGCTGTACCTGTAATAGACAGTAAACAAATCTGCGAGGAGGACTGCTGTACTTGTAATAGACAGTACACGGATCATGGAGAAGGACGGCTGCACTTGTAATAGACACTACAAGGATCGTCGAGGAGGACTGCTGCACTTGTAATGAACAGTACCAGGACTGCTCTACATGTAATGGACAGTACAAGGACTGCTGTACTTGTAATGGACAGTACCATCATCGGCAAGGAGGTCTACAGTACTTGTAATAGACAGTACTGGCATATGCAAGGAAGACTGCTGTACATGTAATGGACAGTACTGGAATCTGGAAGGAGGACTACTGTACTTGTAATGAACAGTACACACATCTGCAAGGAGAACTGCTGTACTTGTAATGGGCAGTAAACGCATCTGCGAGGAGGACTGCTGTACATGTAATGTAAAGTACTGGCATCTGCGAGAAGGACTGATGTACTTGTAATGGACAGTGAACGCATCTGCGAGGTGGACTGCTGTACTTGTAACAGACAGTACACACATCTGTGAGGAGGACTTCTGTAATTGTAATGGACAGTACACACATCTGTGAGGAGGACTGTGGTACTTATAGTGCACAGTACCAGGACTACTGTACTTATAATGGACTTTATTGGCATCTACGAATGAGGACTTTTGCATGTGTAATGGACAAAACACACATCTGCGAGGAGGACTGCTGTACTTATAATGGACAGTTCTTGCATAAGCGAGGAGTACTGTACTGGAAATCTACAGTACCGGCATCTGTGAGGAGAACTGCTGTACTTGTAGTGCACAGTACCAGGACTGCTGTACTTGTAATAGACAGTACACGTACCTGCGTGGAGGATTACAGTTCTAGTAATGGACAGTACAGGCATCTGCGAGAAGGTCTGCTATTCTTGTAATAGACAGTACATGCATCTGCGAGGAGGACTGCTTTACTTGTAATAGTCATTACACGCATATGCGAGGATGACTGCTGTACTTGTAATGGATAGTACCAGCATCAATGAAGATGACTACTGTACTTGTAATGGACACGACTGGCATTTGCGAGGAGTACCGTTGTACTTGTAATAGACAGTACCAGCATCAGCGAGGAGGACTTGTAACATTCTATATATCTGAAGCATTACCTGCTCTGTAACCCTTTCCCTTTAAGTGCATGCACCATGTTATGTTTTCTATGATGTTCTATATTCCTAACAGAGCTTTCCTCATACAGCATTCTGCTGTCTTTGTCAGTTGCTACCTGGACACTGCTGTGTTAGGATTTGATGCTGTGCTGATCAATAAATCATCTTTAAAACCATCATTTTCCTTGGATTATTACAAAATTTGGCGACAACAACGACCCTACTCCAGCCATCTTCAGCACAGGAGCGGAGTTTGGACCCATTACTGCAATTTTGGATCATTTTGGATGTTTTTAAATATTTTTCGGGCTCCTCATTTCTTAAGGAATCTGTTTTTAATTATTTATCGATCTGGTAATACCTACGAACATTTGTACTTTTGTTACGGAAGGAGGAATTTTTCAATTATATGAGGGCCATTGATGGAGAGCGTATGGGAGCAGAGAGAAAAAAAAGTATTTTACTGCATTGCCCTGGATCTGAGGGACAAGAAATTTTTAGAACTTTACCCCATTTGTCTGTTCCTAGTGGTAGTGGTGATACCATGAATGTTTATACTGAAGCTCTTGGTAGGCTAGAGAAAAGATTCAAACCTACAGCTAATATTGCTTTAAACCGTTTCAAATTTTACACCAGGGCACAAAAGCAGGAAGAATCTTTTGATGATTTCCTCACTGCTTTAAGAGCTTTAACTTTACACTGTAATTTTGGATCCATGTGCGATGAAATGATCCGTGATCAAATCATTGTTCATGTCAAGAACAAAAAGGTTCAGGACAAATTATGGTGTATTTGTGACCCTAATTTGGAAGAGACTATTGCTATTGCTAAATCTACTGAGATGTCAGAAAAATGGATGGACATAGTCGTTAAACAAAGTTCTAATGTTAGTAAGAGTGGAACTGATGAAGAAGTATGTTTGGTTAAACCCAAAGTAGAGGTTAAAAATGCAATTCCTTCTCATTTTAGAGCCAAAAATACTTACAGTGCTAATTATAGGAGAACAGATTTCTCTAATAGTTCTCCTTCATGTTTTAGATGTGGTAGCAAAACACACATTGCTTCTTTCCAAGGCTGTCCTGCTATAAACAAAACATGTAACATTTGCAATAGAGTGGGACACTTTAGTAATGTTTGTAGAGAAAAACGATATAACTCTCAGTTTAGACCAGGACAATTACATATGCCTTCTAACACTATTACTCCCACAAAAGTATCTGCTATTACCGTGTCTGATGGCACTGAGCAAGATCTTGACCGTGGTTATGTTGTTTCCATAGTCCAAAGTGGGTGTATAGTGTTAACTAGTAAGAAATCCCCAAAATGTTTATTCCAAGTGTTTTCCATCGATATTGAACTTATGGGTCCCCATGGACCATAATTACCAAGGAATATTTTAATGAGAAACTAACATCGGTCTGTGATTTTTCCACTCTACAACCTTCAGATATTCTGGCAGAAGGTTTCAATGGGAACAAGATTGATATTGAAGGATTTTTCAAAGTTCCGTTAAGCTTTAGAGGAAGATCAGCTTTTATCAAGTTATACATTGATATGAAGGTAGTCAATGTTCTGGGCTGGCATGACCAATGGGAACTTGGCATCACATTAAATCCAAGGGCCAAAGATCCCATCTCTCTTTGTAGTGAGCAGGAAATGATGAATGCCGTTTGTTCAAGTGATGGAAGTCAAGATATTATTTCTTTTTGGAGCAACAAGTTTAGTAAAGTTTTCTGTGAACGTTTAGGGAAACTAGAAGGTTCAAATCTTCTTCCTGGCAGCAAACGGAGCACACCAGCCAGCGAACGCTCACCTGCTGGACGCCACCTCGCTCCTGGGGCCCTGACGCTGTGGTCTCGCCGCTTCACTCCATCACGGCGGCTGGAGACTACAGCTCGCAGAGGGCTTGCCGTCCACTTCCGCCCACATCCTGCACCAGCGCGCCCGGAGGCGCTATTAAACCAGGGCTCTCCCCTGGAGACACGGGGGTCAAATCTTCTTCCTGGCAGCAAACGGAGCACACCAGCCAGCGAACGCTCACCTGCTGGACGCCACCTCGCTCCTGGGGCCCTGACGCTGTGGTCTCGCCGCTTCACTCCATCACGGCGGCTGGAGACTACAGCTCCCAGAGGGCTTAGCGTGCACTTCCGCCCACTTCCTGCACCAGCGCGCCCGGAGGCGCTATTAAACCAGGACTCTCCCTCCGCGTCGCGGACGCGCGCGGACGGTGCCTGGCGGAGCCCGGGCAGAGGGTTGGCCGTCTGTGGCCGTCCGGGGACGACGAGGGACGGGACGGGCCACCCCCCTTGGCTCCAACGCTTTCGTCTGAGAACTCTGCCAGGTACCGTACTGCTTGTTTGCGCAGGGAAGCTGTATAGGGTATTGAAGCCCTCTGAAAGACATTAGTCCTACCCTTTGACCTCACGAAAGAGGAGTGGAAGGAATCCACGCAGCATAGATTTGTCGCGAATAGGCAGGAATCTTCAGGGGAATCATGTCTACCCATCCTAACACCCGATCGGCTGGGAATAAATCAAATAAAAAACCCACCCCGAAACCACCCAGGGGGGAAACAACAAAGGAGGGAGCCCTTGTAAAAGGGAACAAACCAACGGCAATTGACTTAATGCTAAAGAAAGTGACAGGTGAAATTGAACGCATGGAACGGAGTTTATCCTCCTCGCCGAACCTTAATGCCATTACTCAAACACCCTCTAGAGAAGTCCTAATAATAGATAGTCCAAATACTCAGGGCAGTGTATCTCAAATAATTAATGATACAGAGGACATCCCCTGTGCACAAACATCAGGTCCAGAAACCTCTGAGCTTAATGATATAACCCTTAGGAAAAAAAGGAAGCGACTGGGGAGAAATAAGGGACACCAGAGACAGAGGAAAGTACCAGTAAGAGACAATTCTTCAACATGCACCCAAGAGCATACAATAGCAGTAAATGTCTCGCAAGTAGAACCTATACCACCAGGGTGGATTGACATGGTAGTTATGGATCTGAAAAAACAACTAGAATCATTCATCACAGCACAACTAAAGCCCATTATAAGTAAGGTGGATAAAATAATGTGTGAGCTCGCCAAACAAGCTAAGGTTCTAGAACACACACTTATTAAAACTCCCCCCGACCCACCCCAATTAATTGAGGAAGTCACAAATGATAAGGCACACCCAAAGAGAGCGCAAAATAACAATTGTGTTAGTCACTCCGAGCAAGAAATAGTCCAGATTCACGAGGCCCCCAAAACTGATCAAAACCCTAAAGGGGGTATTAATGATAACGCAAGAGGGAAACAAAACCAAGGGGCAAATAATACACAAAGAGAGAAACCCACCCCACAACCTTTAATGCAATGGAGACAAGACGATTACACCCAGAGGGAAGGGAATTATAATCACTGTCACACAGACCCTGACCCCTTTTATAACAACAATGCTCCACACATAGATCTCCCCCCCGAGGAATGCCCTTTTGTAGTTATCTTTGCAGGGGTCCCGGAAATTAGACCAAATGAGCGAGAAAGCCATTACCAACTGCTGCCCAAAATCTCCAAGTGGCTGAATATCCATAGGCCCTTAAATAATGGGGAGAGAGGAGAGATAGCAAGTGTAAGAAGGGCAAGCTGGATTGGAAGGAGAAATAAAGACATCAGAGGTGACTGCATAGTTGCACACTTCACGGATACAAGTTTGGTTGAGTATATCTTGAAGAATTCCAATAGGAACCAAACCAGTACCATTTGCGCACTCCCACTTGGGTATTTTTACCCTAGGTTTAGGAATAATAATCGCGGGGGTGACGAAGGAGGGTGGACGCGGGTTAGAGCACAACGCCCACACAGACCGAGACTAGCAAGCCGCCCTGAACAGCCCTACCCCCCCCCGAGATTACGCACAATGGTCAAATAGATTTGCCCCATTCCAATCACTAGAAGATATTGATTGACTCACACCCCCAGAAAATACTAGCGACATAGGCCTGGCTACCAGTGGCTGTTCTGGCCCAGAAACACGGGGTGTACGTGGGACTGGGGAGAGCACCCAAACTGAGAGCCCAGACTTACCGCGGAGGCAGGGGGGAATCAAATTGTCTAAAATAGATTCTCCAATAGTTGGGGAGGACATACTAACTCTAACACCCAAAATAAAAGGCAAGGACAAGATGGAGGGTCTGACCATCCTTTCTTGGAACATCGCAGGGCTAGAAGCCAAATTCAAAAGTAAGGAATGGTTAGAATTCATAAAGTGTTTCCATGTCATAGCACTCCAAGAAACTTGGGCTAAGGACTCAGGCCCATGCCAATTGGAGGGCTATAAGTGCTTTTTTAAACCCGCCCAAGGATCAAACTCCGGTAGAGCAAAAGGAGGCCTAGTAGTCTATGTAGACTTAGATCTGAAAGGTAACTGGTCATACCCAGATTGTCTCTCAGACAATATACAAACAGTCAGACTTCTTCATAAGGGGGAGAGTCTACTGTTGGTAAACTTCTATAACTCCGGACCAGTGGAAGGGAACTTCCCAATACTAGCGGAGCTGGAAAGCAGACTAAGTGAGGAACTAGAGCAAAGGACAACAGGGCCAGAACCAATTGTTCTGTTAATGGGGGATTTTAATTGTCATTTATGCCCCAAATTACTCCCCCCGACCCCTGATTGGTCAGCTTGTCCATTAGAAAAGGGTCCCCACTTTACTCATTGTAAAGAGGGAACAACCTTGATGAAGTTAATAGAAAATTTTGCCCTCACTCACGTCATGGATTTAGCGCCGCTCAAGGTAGGCGATTCCCTAATACCGACATTCAAGGGCAAAGGCGGGGGGTCCATAATAGATTATATAATGATCTCAGCTAGTGCAAGAGATCAGATTTTAAACACAAGAACAGAGTGGAGTCCCTTCAGTGACCATAATCCCATTATAATAGAAATAAAAGGGAATGATTTAACTAAAAAAGATCCAGGGTTGATTCACCAATCAGAAATTCAACCTATTGCCCAAGGGAGACGCTTAAGGTGGACAGTAATCAATCCCCAGGAATTTAATGTCAAACTAGTGGATGAAGGGAAAGCCCATATAGAGACCTGTTTAGAACATACAACAGAGGACAAAGGAGTAGTAGAGGCATTTGAGAACCTGACCAAAATAATTGAGAGACTCCTGACCACCAAGAAACCAGCAATGCAGCTATCCACGCCAAGATGGTTTGACTCTATCTGCTCTAAAGCGCTAAGAGATTTAAAACTGAGCCTGAAAAAAACCCCAAGAGACAAGGTTGAAATCACTCGCTGCAGAAAAAACTATAAAACCCAGGTAAAGATCAGGAAAGGGACTCTTCAAAAAGAAGTTTGGGCAGACCTAAGGGAGGCGGGCGAGAACAAAGACTATGCCCAGTTCTGGAAAATCATAAATAGACCATGCTTTCGTGATTCAAACTCCCCAGTCATCAGCTCTAACATCTTACCAGAACAGTGGATTGCGCACTTTAAATCCCTGTACAATCAACAGGAGATAGACACTGGTGATGGAATATGGAGGGGACCAAGGGCAGACAAACTAGAACTATCCTTGGATGAAGTACTCAAAGCAATCTTGGGTCTAACGCGAAATAAAGCGCCGGGTCCGGACGGGACCCCCCCTGATCTTTTCCTGAGTAACACTGACCTATGGGCCCCAATGGTAACAAGGGTATTGAATGCAGCAATTAAAACGGGACTGCCGAGATCATGGTCCACTGCGGTGATTGTCCCGATTTACAAAAAAGGCTGTAGGGACAGCCCGCAGTGTTACCGTCCAATCTCGCTCATTGACGTTTCCGCCAAGGTACTAGGGAGGGCACTTCTCAACCGTCTACTAGATTGGACTGACACCAATAACACCCTGGTGGACACCCAGTATGGGTTCAGAACAGGCAAGTCAACCACCGACCAATGCCTCAACCTATACTTGCTCTCCGCTAAGTACACCAAGGCATCGGATGGCACCATTTACATGGGGTTTATGGACTTAGCAGCCGCTTTCGATAATGTTAACCAAGCCAAACTCTGGACACTCATGTCAAACCTAGGCATTGACCCGGATCTCATTAACATCTTAAGGGAGCTACACTGGAACACCACGGCCAAGGTCCGCTACAGTGCGGGGGGGGTGAGTACTGATCCCTTCCTGTGCTCGGGCGGGGTGAGGCAGGGGTGTATCCTGGCGCCATTCCTGTTCTCCCTCTATATAAATGGCCTGGAGAATGACCTCATAGCATTGGGAACCGACTGCCCTAAGGTAGGCACGCGTCATCTGCCAGTACTTTTGTACGCCGATGACGCGGTTCTCCTAGCCCGAACGGCGGTTGGTCTGCAACTGTTAATCAAGGGTTTCTCGGATTTCATGAGGAAATTGGACCTCTCTGTCAATATGACAAAATCATTTGTCATGATAGTGGGGAAGAAACCTCAAAAGAAATTTGTATTCAAACTGGGGAATCATGTCCTGGACACTGTTAAAACATTCCCATATCTGGGCCTTTTATTTGACGAGAAGTTAAACTTCGCCCCTTTGATCGAGGAGAGGGCGAGGAGACTAGTCTCAGCTAATGGGGCCATACTGAACTTTGCACGTCGAATGGGTCGTTGGTCCCCAGAACAAGTGATGGCTTTGTACAGATCAGTGAGTATCTCAAAGACCACTTACGGAGCAGAAGTGTGGGGCTGCAGAGATGCAAAATTAATTCAAAGTGAGGAAGATAAATTTCTAAAAAAACTACTAAAACTCCCGCTGAGCACCACTGCAGCAATTACTCACGAGGAGCTGGGAACCACATATATTGCTGATATTATTAGACTGAGACCTATAATGGCCTGGCTCAAAATATGGACAAATCCTAAGGCAGAATTATCCAGACAGATCATCCAGGATTGCTTGCTGAAAGAGAAATACCTTCAAATCCCATGGCTGAAATACGTCAAAGATACTCTGGGGGATATTGATGAACAAATGCTATTCTTGGACCCTACCAGGGTGGATATATACGCTAGACACTCTGTACAAAGCCTATTGTTGGATAAATTTAATGGCAGGAGGAGGGAGTTGGATTTAACTAAATCCTCGGCAGTTGCCCACTCCCTGGTCTCTAATCAAGTTGGCATGGAACCGTACCTCTTTTTAATGTACAGTCAGCACGAGAGGTTTTTAATGACTCGTTTTAGGCTCAATTTGTTGCACCATATTTTAGCTTATCCATCAGGTTTTACACAAACAATTGAGCAGAAGGGTGCCTGCGGCTGCGACAATAGGTCTCCGCAGGATACCCTTCACTTTGTTTTATTGTGTCCTTTTTATAAAACACCGCGCCAAAGATTTCTGGTGGGCGCCTTGAAGGACTCAAATATTATCCATGCTAAAGCTGCCTTATTGTTCCTGCAAAGAGCCACTGAAACGCAAACCCTATTTGCTGTTATAAGTTTCCTTAAAACTGTTTTTAAACTGAGAAACACAAGGGGATGATGAATTGGTGGGTTAGGGAGGTATCTGAAATGTTATAGGGGGTCCTGTATCATATTTGCTCACAGGTTTTTATCTGTCACAAACAAAATCCTTCCTTTTTTCTTTTTTAACTGGATGTCTTTTTCTCTGTCTTCTTTTTAACAATTGTCATGTTGATCAGAATGTTCCTTCTTGTGATTATGTATTATGATGATTATGTATTTTCATGATGGTTTTTAACCTTCGAAACAAATAAATGATTTGATTTGATTTAGAAGGTTTTTCACCTAAGATTGTGTTAAAAGAAGGAGCACTTCCTGTCAAACAAAAGCTAAGAGGAGTTCCTCTAAATGATAGAGATGAATTAAAAGAAATTTTGAATGATTTGTTAAAAGACAATATTATTGAGCCCATTGAATCATCGTAATGGGTTTCGCCAATTGTTTTGGTGCGCAAACACGATCAAAAATTGAGAGTGTGCATTGATTTGAGAGCACTTAATTCTAATATTATTATTGATTGCCATCCCCTGCCTAATATCAATGAACTTGTTTCCCTTTTTGATGCTGCGCAGATTTTTTCCACTTTAGATCACAGATCTGCGTACCATCAAATTGAACTTACGGAAGATTCTAAAAAGTACACAGCCTTTATCACTCCCATGGGTCTGTTTCAATTCAGAAGGATGCCTTTTGGATTGGCATCGGCTGCTTCCGTTTTTCAACGTGTTATTTTCCAAATTTTCGGAGACCTTGATTTGTTTGTTAAGTGTTTTCAGGATGACATATTAATCTTTTCAAAAAATTAGTTTGAGCATGCTTCACACTTAAATGAAGTTTGTAGCAGGTTAGAGAGGTATGGTCTTACTCTCGAAGCACACAAATGCAAACTTTTTAGAAAATCTGCAGAGTATTTGGGACATACTCTGTTTGGGGAAGGTTTAATTCCCAAAAAATCTAATGTTGAAGCCATACTCAATGCCCCTGCCCCGAGCAATAAGGAACAATTATTATCGTTCTCGGGCATGTGTGAATACTACAGCAAATTTGTGGTTAATTTTGCTACCAAAATGGAACCATTAAGAAGGTTATTGAGACAAAGTAATGAATTTGTGTGGGAAGCTGAACAAGAAAAAGCCTTTACTGATATTAAGCATGATATTGTCAATTCCCCAACTTTGAAACCTTTCAGAATGGGTAAGAAATGTATCATCACCACTGACGCTAGTTTGTACGGTTTGGGTTGTGTGTTATCCCAAACTGACGGGGTCATGAAATGGAATGTGGCTTTCTCATCTAGGACATTGAATGAGACGGAACGCAGGTATGCTGGTATTGAACGGGAACTGCTTTCCTGTGTGTGGGCAATTGAACACTATAGGATTTACATTTGGGGCAGTGAGTTTATCTTGAGAACCAACCACAAGCCGCTTGTACATATCTTATCAGTTGGTGGAGGTTGGAACTCTACGGCAAGGATTGCGCGTTTGGCATCCAAATTACAAGAATATCATTTTACTGTGGAATACATTCCTGGTAAAAAAAATGTCACTGCTGACTGCCTTTCACGTCTTCCTTGCCAGAATCAGGAAGACAAAGTTAATAGTATTAGTGAAGTTGATTTTGTTTTAAATTTGTCTGATGTAGTTGATTCCCAGTATCAAGATATCACAGAACAATTTTGGTTGAAATGTCAAGAGGAGGATGAGAGATTTGGAATGTTAAAGAGCTATCTTTTCAAGGGTTGGCCAAATAAAACCAGTGTCAGGGATGATTTGCTTCCTTTTTATAATATAGCTGATGATGTTGTGTTGTGAAGGTGAATTGACTTTCAAATCTGGAAAATGCATTCCACCAGTGGGTGTACAGGAGCTTTTCCTCAAGTTGGCGCACAAAACGCATCCTGGCTTTGAATGGCAAAGCTCCAAAATACCTGAATTCCCGACTATCCCCCTACATACCGGGTAGGACTTTGCGTTCGTCGGACGCTACTCTTCTGTCCCAGCCCCGCTTCAAATTGACCACGGTGGGGGGCCGTGCTTTCTCCAACACGATCCCAGCTTTTTGGAACAAATTGGATCCAGAGCTCAGGAAGGAGAGCAATCTACTTTCCTTCAGAAAGAAACTTAAAACCGTACTATTTAAACAAGCCTGGAGCAGGTCTTAGGTGCACAGCTGGTTTCCAAGTGAATTTAACATCTATCATGTAAATCTGGTCAGACCGCGCTTAGAGACCCCTGTGGTTATAACGCGCCATACAAATTAAATAAATAAATAAATAAAATAAATGGTATTTCAGCTATGAAGCGTTTATTAAGGCTGAATTTTTGGTGGCCAGGGATGGACAGGTATATTGACCGCACAGTCAGGGAGTGTAGCGAGTGTTGTACCAAGGATAAAATGTTAAAATTGCATATTCCCCCTCTTAAAACTGTCAAGTCCCTTTCATATATTACCTGAAGCCTCACGGTTTGCATTAGTCATGATTGACTACCACTCAAAATGGCCTGAAGTGAAATTTGTGGCTAAGGTTACTTCTGAAGTTGTGATTACGTTCTTTAAGGAAGTTTTTGCAAGGGAAGGTTGGCCATCTGTATTGGTGTCGGACAATGGTGTACAGTTAGTGTCATCTGAGATGCAATCTTTCTTGCAAACTTGCAACATCAAACATATTCGGACATCCCTTTATGAACCGCATGAGAATGGGCAGGTTGAACGCTTTAACCGAGTATTACAGAGTTTTGTTGTTGATTCCATTAGAGAAAAGAGTAATTGGTTGAATGTGCTTAGGGAGAAGCTTTGGACCTATCGCATAACTCCCCACTACAGAAGTTAGTCCTTTCAAGTTACTTAAAGGTAGGGATCCTGCTTCCAACATTTGTCCCTGGTGGTTTAAGGAAAAATGTAAAAATCTAGGCGAAGTTGACATCCAGAGTGTTGCAAATAGAGTTAATTGTAAACAGAGTAAGTCTGCTTTGTGGTACAATAAAAAGTGGAAGACAAAGGAACATAGTTTTTGTGTGGGTGATTGGGTTAGGATTCTGAAACCTTTTATAGTTAGCAAAGGAATGAGTAAATATAGTTGACCCATTCAAATTAAACGAGTTTTCAGTAATTCTGTCATCACCCAGGATGGCAAGGTCTGGAATTTGTGTAAAGTTGCGAAATGCCCAACACAAAGTGATTTGCAGTCTCAATGTCATGACAATCTTTTCCAATGTGACAATTCCAATGGAAGAATTGATTCAGGTCCTTCTTCTGACTCTGTAGCATCAAGAGTCAAAGATGATGTGCGCGTCAGAAGAAGACCTACTACTCTACAGAATTTTGTATGATTTTGTATAATATGTTTTCTTTTCTTTCTTTTAATGAGGGAGATGTGTTACATTCTATATATCTGAAGCATTACCTGCTCTGTAACCCTTTCCCTTTAAGTGCATGCACCATGTTATGTTTTCTATGATGTTCTATATTCCTAACAGAGCTTTCCTCATACAGCATTCTGCTGTCTTTGTCAGTTGTTACCTGGACACTGCTGTGTTAGGATTTGATGCTGTGCTGATCAATAAATCATCTTTAAAACCATCATTTTCCTTGGATTATTACAGGACTGCTGTACTTATAATGGACAAGCTTGTTTCCGGTCC
Source organism: Lissotriton vulgaris (assembly GCF_964263255.1). Lineage (NCBI taxonomy): Eukaryota > Metazoa > Chordata > Amphibia > Caudata > Salamandridae > Lissotriton > Lissotriton vulgaris. The sequence continues at coordinate 193,776 of NW_028253543.1, forward strand.
AGGGAAGGCATGGCTTGGCAGTTCAGGCTGGACTGTTATCATGAGGCACAGGGTCAGACTGATTTGCATATGGCCATGTCTGAACTGGGATGGCAGAGTGGGCTAAAGAACGGAGATGGATTAAACCCAGATCTGTTGACTCGGTGTGAGTGTTTCATTGGTTCATATGCTCCCTCCATCACCACCCCCTTTTGTACTTATAATGGACAGCACACGCATCTGCGAGGAGGACTGCTGTACTTGTAATAGACTGTTCATGCATGTGCGAGGAGGACTGCGGTACTTGTAATAGACAGTTCATGCATCTGCGAGGAGAACTGCTGTACTTGTAATAGACCATTCATGCATGTGCGAGGAGGACTGCGGTACTTGTAATAGAGAGTTCATGCATGTGCGAGGAGGACTGCTGGACATGTAATAGACAATACACACATCTTCAAGGAGGACTGCTGTACTTGTAACAGACAGTAGACGCATCTGTGAGGAGGACAGCTGTACTTGTAATAGACAGTACACACATCGGTGCGTAGGAGTGCAGTACTTGTAATAGACAGTACACAAAATCTGCAGAAGGACTGTTTTACTTGTAATGGACAGTACCAGCATCTGCGAGGAGGACTGCTGTACTTGTAATAGACAGTACCGGCATCTGCAACGAGGACTCGGGATTTTGTAATTGACAGTACTAGCATCGGTTAGGAGGAATGCAGTACTTGTAATGGGCAGTATACGCATCTGCTAAGAGGACTGCTGTACTTCTAATGGACAGTACATGCATCTGCGAGGAGGACTGCTGTACTTCTAAGAGACAGTACACACATCTACGAAGAAGGCTTCTGTAATTGTAATAGACATTACATGCATCTGCGAGGAGAACTGCTGTATTTGTAATAGACAGTACATGCATATGCGATGAGGACTGCTGCAACTTTTAATGGACAGTAACAGGTCTGCTGTACTTGCAATGGACAGTACCAGGACTACTGCACTTGTTATGGACAGTACTGGGACTGCTGTACTTGCAATGGACAGTACCAGCACTGCTGTACTTGTAATGGACAGTACCAGGACTGCTGCTGCACTTGTAACGGACAGTACCAGGAAAGCTGTACTTGCAATGGACAGTACCAGGACTACTGCACTTGTAATGGACAGTACCGGGACTGCTATACTTGCAACAGACAGTACCAGCACTGCTGTACTTGTAATGGACAGTACCAGGACTGCTGCTGCACTTGTAACGGACAGTACCAGGAAAGCTGTACTTGCAATGGACAGTACCAGGACCACAGTACTTGTAATGGACAGTACAGGAACTGCTGTACTTGCAATGGACAGTACCAGAACTGCTGTACTTATAAAGGACAGTACCAGGACTACTGCACTTGTAATGAACAGTACCAGTGAGGAAATATAAATTTTATGGTCGAGAAAATGTTCCCTAACGTGTACCCCACCGTCTCCATGTACGAGCTTAAAGTGCATGTAACTTCCCTCCTGTGCCAGCTATGAAGACGCAAATACATTTGCGTCTAACGTTAACATGTCCTCTTTCAGATCCACCCTGAATGGGTCGGATATTCCGTTCCTAAATATGCCTTGCCACCGTCTTTGTATGGTGCACTTTCACGTATTTCTGGCTCTGTGCAAGTTAGGCCCTGTTTTCTGTCATCGAGCCTCTTTTCAAAGTCATCTCTGCCTCCTGAAACTGCAACGTGGGATGCCCCCACCCGTGAACTCTGTCCTACTCCCTGCGAGGCGAGCGGAGCCTGGCTCTGCCTGCCTGCCAAAGACAGTATTTTACCTTCATGCTGTCAGTATAGCCAAGCTCAGCTTCCCGAAAACACATTCCAGTCCAGCAGAATAGATAAACAATCCCCGGCTGCAGAGCAAAGGGCCCGGCCTCTCTGTCTCCATGCCAGTAATTCATAGCTCCCATTACCATGGTAGGCCCATGGCCCCCTTGCACGCATTCATAGTCAGTATAGGATAGCCTCTGCCCAAGAGACCTTTCCTTCTAGATAATATGGTTCCCAAACATCAGATATCAGATATGATATAGGAACGAGTTGATCTGACATGCCAGACTTCTGTCTCTTTCCTCTAGTGTAAATGTCAAGTCCCCTGCACCCTCCAGCTTTACGTCAATCACACGTCATGCAGCTGCGCGCGCATCCAGACCTCAGATTTCTGCTGACATTGCAAGAGTCTGCCATGTACCCACCCACTTGTGACACTTTCATATGACGTCTTCTAGCACACACCTCTGTACACGCCCTAGTTCACGCCTTCTGATTACGTATTGCTAACACGTGTGTGTTCTTATCTTGTTTCTCTCAGCTGTTACGCCTTCTGCATTGATTTTCATTATGTGCATTAAGTATAAAAGTTATGTATTGTCAATAAAGTATGCTCTATCCCTTCCTGAACCCCAGTGGTGTCAGGAATCCGATATCCGGTTCTAGAACCATTCTTTTTAAGGAATAAAACCCCTAAGAACTCTAACACCACGGACTCTGCGTCTTTCTTTCCGATTGAGTTATTTTATTTTTAGTACTTACCTGCATAGAAATTAGGACGGTAATTAAATATTTACCACATTAATTTGGCGCCCGAATAGGGACCCCTCCCCCACCCCGCGCGCCGGTTGGTGCGTTGCAGCCTGTGCCCCCTGCCACAGTCGAGACGGACAACTACGCGTACCCGCAGGATTTCCTGTATCTCCCTCAGGCCTACGGAGGTGACGGAGACTGCGATCAGCACCCAGACGAGGCGGTGAGGAGTGCGGAGGATCCCGACCAGAGCCTAGCCGAAAGAAGCAAGGTCCGAGGTGTCAAGAGGCCCACCAGTTCCGAAGTATTCACGTATCGAGTCGAGTCCAGTCCGGTCCAGTCCAGTCGAGTTTTCCGAGGCCTTCTGTTCCGTGCTTCCCGGTGAGTACCGTTGCTGGGGACGCATCTAGACGGGTGCATTATTATGTATCCGGTAAAGACGGGTTTGGGTACACAAACACGGTCTGCACTGTTTTAGACAGTGTATCTGTGCTGTTTAGCAGTACATCAGGCATTCAAGTTCTTGCACTGTCCTGGGCAGTGTATCTGTACTGTTTAGCAGTACATCTAGTATCAAGGGTAGTCCATATGTGTTCAAAATGTTTCATGTGATAAATGTCGTGGTATGAGTGACTGTTTGATGTACATTACTGTGCTTTTGTGTAACTAGCTGTATCCAGAGTAAGTAACAAGTATCGAGTGTTCAGTATCAAATAACAAGATGCCGTTTTTCAATAAATTAAGACAGATAGGAACTAGGAAAGGGATACTAGAGGAAGAAATTCCTATTCCCCCTAGGGATACTCCTGGAAATTTTATGTACCATAAGCATGGCTTAGATGCCATACTGTATCTAGATTTATGGGCCGATTATACCAAGCACCTAGAAGAGAGACACAGGTGGCCTGCTACAGGAACATGGGATGCCGAGTGTATCATGAGAGTAGAGGAAGCGCTATGGAAAAAGAAATCCAGACAGTCCCAGAAAGATGCCATAGAATTGTGGCGTAAAGAATCGCATAAGCGTACAGAAAAAGCACTCCGAAAAGCTGAGAAACATAGAGAAGAGTCAGATGAAGTCCGAGAGAACGAATTAGTTATTGAAGGTATCCGAGTAAAAGCAGAACAAGTAGACCGCATGCGAAACACTCTTGCCAATGGCATGTATTTAGTGACCGAGGGTTCGCCTAAAGCCACTCCAGACATACCGAAAGATCTGCCGCCACCAATGGTTCCGACTAAAGTAAGCCACAGGACCACAAAAGACATATTCCTTGCCTCCTATCTAGATGATGTAGCTCCCGCTTACACCAACTCACGTACTAACATACCGCCTACTGACGGTGACGGTGGTGGCAACCCACCCCGAGACAATGCCCAGCCCGTACCACAACAGAGTTCACCTGCCCGAAATCCTGTACCACCTGTTCCTCCACCACTTCCTACACCTAAGATGAATACACTGAATCCGTTTGGGCCTGATCCTGGTAAAACACCGGTTCAGTTACTTACACAGACTCCACAGACAAGTCATGCTCAAGCCTCCGCCTCAGGAGGTGCGACAGGAGGTCACCAGACCCCGCCACAAACACATAGGTTAAACCTTAGGGACATATTAAAGCAACGTACACCCCGAACACCAAGTTATGACATGCTTAAAGAACCCCTTCCAATTTGCAGATACGATCCAGTACCCGGTAAAGACGACAGGATGTTGTTAGCATCTCTACGCTTACAAAAAGTTACAGATTACTTAGTGTTATTCCCAGGAATGACTGAATACCTAGATAGAATATATCATTTTATCCAGACTGGGGAAGATCCTGAAAGTATTAAAGAGGCCCTGGCTCACCAGAAGGTTGACACTCAAGGTTGTATATTACGCTTCTTCATAAACTGTTTAATAAGAGAACGAGACAGGCCTGGGGTAGACCAGGACGAGATGGATGTGAAGTAATCAGGGTTCCCAAGGCCTACATGTTCCGAAGATAACCCACTTACATTCAAGAACTGTTGGCACGGAAACTGTAAAAGTCAAAGAACAAGTTTATTAAGACCCCATGGGGTGGTGGTACAGTCAAACAGCACCCTTCGGTAATGCAAGAGGTATCACACCGAACATCGGTGTGACCCTTTCTTTTATATGATTCTACAGGTAATAAAACGTACACGCGGCACAAAGTTACAGAACATTATGTACATATAAGGGCATATTTTGGAATACTGCCAGCTCATTGGAGGGTTTCAAACCCACTGGTCAGTTTGCGGCACATTCCTGAGGAGCGACTGGTCAGTGTGAACTGCGCATGTGTGGTTTGACCAGTACTAAAAATAGCCTGTTGCTGGGCAGACTGAAGTGGTCAGTGGAACGGACAACGGACTAAAGGGCACGCCGGCCACGAGGCTGCTTATGGTCTAAGATGGCCGCCGCAACATTCAAAATGGCGTTTTCATATATAGCCAATTTAAGGAGGACAACGTGTAGGTTCAGCTAATCGCTAACGCGGCCATGCCAATTACGACAGACGACCCTTTTAGCGTTTAGCTGAATCTACCTCATAGTGAACATAATCAGGATGCTCGTCCTCGATGTCTATTAACATTATTTGTGTCACCTCTTTATGAAGCATCATTTTGTCATGAGCAAGAGCCCGTCTTGATGGTATGCAAGCTGATAGGTACATAGAACATAAGGCTGGGCCACATTGAATACATAGGCATATAAAAAACATTGCTCCCACAATCGTACATAGAATCGTCAACAGTTTCCAGCCCCAGGTAGCAAGCATGGACCAGAACCATCCCGAAAGTGTCCAAGTTCCATTGTCCGGGTGTATCTCAGCTGCAATCTTGTGAAGCTTGGATATAGCATCATAAACAGATGGAGAATTGTCCGGAATGTATACACAACAGCTGCTTCCGATAATTCTACATGCCCCCCCACGATCAGCCAAAACGACATCCAACACCATCCTGTTTTGGAGCGTAACAATTCTAGAAATCTGTAGTTCCTCAGTGATGTTTCCCAGGGCAATGGCAGTGTCATTTGCTACAGCCTCGACAACACGTGTCAGTCGTCTTATTTTCCGGCTGTTCAGTGCAGCCCCCACAAAGGAGAATAGTCCCAAATTAAAGCCACATACTGTTGCAAAGCAGTGTCGGTCTGGTCAATGTCATCCAAAACAACAGTTCGCTTAACCCTATTCAAGACGAAATCGTGGTATAAGGTGTAATCATTGTGATACATTGGTGGGGCAATGAATACAGGAGGTAACACAAACGATACGTAGCACGTGCCCAACCACCCCAATGGAAGCCGATGGTAACCCTTCGTTCCACAAATAAAATACGTATTCCGTGATGCAACAAATGAGATGCCATTCGGGCTATCAAAAGTGAGAGTAGTATTACATTCGCTTTTCCCCACTGCAATCGAACCCTTATTTCTGATACATAAATCAGCTTTTGTAGCAATGACATTAATGACATGTGCGCTGGATACATTAATATTCCTCTGGTTGCTGTACACACGTGGGGCAGACACATTATCGGGCCTGTACTCCTCCCATTCAAATCGAGTACCCTCAGCCTGTGGAAACCCATCCTTGTCATGAAAGCATACTTTATTCAAACGGAAAAGCACCCCCCCTTTGGTTGGCCATCTCAAAGTAAAAAGGAGGGTGTACCAGGCGTTACATGATCCATTATGTGAAAACGGGAGTGGAATAAGTGGGGTGCCCCCTCTCTTTTGGTGCCCTGGCAGCATCCCACACACCCAGCAATTTGAGGTATTGGTCATGTTATGTGTGTGGTGAAGAATCTGAATGAAGCTGTTATTTAGATACGTTTGCCTATGTCGTTCTTCATGAAAAGGTAATGTAAAGTGGAAATGTTCAGACGGAGCCGGGGTAGTCGGCAGCAAATGTTCACGTACAGGCACCACAAGTTCGACTACCCATGCTATAACAGCTATCACCACAATAGTCAAGACAAAAAGAAAGGCACCCAATACTCTTTTATCTCGTGATGCCGTTGATGCCATAGTTCAAAAATGTTCTTGCAAAGTCTCAAATAACACAAATTGTTCACAAAGTCTCAGATACACGTGCGTGTATACCTAAAAAAGGAAAAATGCGGTGCTGAACTCCGAGGTAGCCGTTGTTTTCTTCTCCGGGCCAAGACGGGTGTCACTACACTGGCAGAACTGATCCCCCCCCTTGGAATTCCCGGTTTCCGTTTCACAAACCTGGAGCGGTAACCAACCAGTCATAAAAAGGCAAAAAAAAAAAAAAAAATCTTCTTATTGAGGGCGCAAGTTGTAGCGCTCTCGTCCGGCAACAGCGTGGTCCGGGAAGGCTCCCTCAACTTCGGCCGACGTCACAGCTGGGCTCTTTTCTTTCTCCAAGATCTCTTTGTAGTCAGTCAGCGCAGCAGGAGTCACCAGATCCGGAGAGACACGGCGACAGTGTGTCGAATGCACCCACCGCTTCCTGTTGGTCACTCGTACAGCGGTTCGGGTTGCAAGGAGGACCTGTTCAGGACCTTTCCACCTGGGCTCCAAACTGCTTGCTCTCTCAAACGAACGAATCATGACATAATCCCCAGGACGGAGATCATGGCCCTCTCCAGTAGAGTTGTCAGGGAGCGCTTCTCGAACCTGTTGATGAATAGAGAGTAAATCATTTGTTAATCGTGCCAGATAGTCGTTCATCATAACACAAGGCACATCATGTATTAGTCGCGGCTTGGGCACCCCCCAGATATTCATGGGGCGCCCAAACACCACCTCATAGGGCGTAAGGACAGTTCGTGAATGGGGTACTGATCTAAGAGAGAGTAGTGCCAGCGGCAAAGCGTCTGGCCACTTCAATGATGTAGACGCCACAATTTTGGCCAGTTTAAGCTTCAACGTAGCATTGTACCGCTCAACCAGACCTGCCGACTGAGGGTGGAATACAGCGTGGAACTTCTGCTGAATCCCTAACCCCTTCAGTACATATTCCACAATCTTTCCAACAAAATGAGGCCCATTATCGCTCCACAGAAATTAGCAAACTCCAAAGCGAGGAAAGAATTCCTTAAGCAACACCTTAGCTGTTGTCAAGGCCGTATTGTCTTTCGTGGGGTAGGCCTCAACCCATTTGCTAAAAGCACATACCACCACTAGGACGTACTTCAGGTTGTTGCAGCGCTCGAGTTGGATGTAATCCATTTGGAGTACCTCAAATGGTGCAGAAGGTGGAACGAACCCTCCTTTCGGAGTATGGGTCCCCTTTCCAGGATTGTGTTGTAAACAAACCAGGCAGGTCTGCACTACTCTCTTCGCAGTATTAGCAATCTCGGGATGTTCCCAAACTCGTGTTAAGAGCCGAGTGATTGCAAGAGCTCCGACATGCGCCAGTCCATGTGTCATCTGGACCATCGCCTGCAAGTAAGCCGCAGGCAATTTCCACTTCTCCATGTCTTTGCTTCTCCAACAACCCTCGTCATCTAGTACCCCATCTGCTGCCCATGCCGCAAGTTCAGATTCAGTAGCTGATTTTTGAATGCCCAATATTTCTGCTCTAGCATCACTCCATCGCTCAGCCTGCGATTGTACCACATACATGGGGGAGCTAGTTCGGGACATAGCCGTTTGTCTTGCTATGCTGTCTGCAAAGGCATTTCCATGGCCCACTTTATCCGTAATCTTTTTGTGGGCACTGCACTTCACTATCGCTACTTTCTTTGGGCCAAGCAGCGCATTTAGGAGATCACGCACTAGCTCTCCGTGCATAATGTGCTCTCCGTGAGATGTCAAAAACCCACGTTCTCTCCAGAGTAGCCCAAAGTCATGCGCCACTCCAAAGGTGTACCGGCTGTCCGTGTTTATGTTCACACATAGACCAGCACTCAATTCGCAGGCTCTTGTTAAGGCTATCAGTTCCGCTGCCTGAGCCGATTTTTGTGGTATCCTAGCTGTTTCTACCACTGTCTTAAGTGTCGTGATCGCATAGGCTGCGGAAGTCGTACCATCTGGCAGCCTTAAACACGATCCATCGACCCACAGTTCCCCATCCACATCTGGAAGTGGGACATCCTGTAAGTCGACACGACCCTTTGTCTGTTCCTCGGTCAGGAAAACACAATCATGATGTTTTTCTTCCTGACCCTCCTCGGCCGGATAGGGCAATAAAGTGGCAGGGTTCAAAGTAGCGCATCTTTTCAGTGTAATATGTGGCGCCAAAAGTGTCAGCTCATATCCTGTTAGCCGTGCACTCGTAAGGTATTGGGTCTTTGTTTGGTTTAGCAGGGCATCTACTGCGTGAGGAACTAACACCAACAGTTTGTGTGATAACACTATTCCCTCACTCTGTCGTATGGCCACTGCTGTTGCTGCTACCGCTCGAAAACACCCAGGCAACCCTCATGCTACAGGATCCAGAACGGCAGAGAAGTATGCACATGGTCTCTGCTTATCCCCGTGTAATTGCACTAATACTGACAACGCGCACCCATCATTCTCGTGCACGTACAATGTGAAAAGTTTCGTGTAGTCTGGTGTGCCTAACACGGGTGTGGAACAAAGGGCCTGCCTCAACTGTTCAAAAGCCTTCTGACATTCATCTGTCCACTCAAGGGGCATTGGTGTAGCTTTGGACAGTAACGCTAGCAAAGGTTTTATGATATGTGAAAACCCCATGATCCATTGTCTACAGAAAGACGTCAACCCTATGAAGGCACGCACATCTCTCTGCGTGCGGGGGACTGGTGTGTCTAAAATTGCTTGAATTCGATCAGATGTTAATGCACGCCCCTCCTTAGACAACAGATGACCGAGGTAGGTCACCTGAGGTCTACAGTATTGAAGCTTTTTCTTCGAAACCTTATGATTGTTCTGTGCCAGAAAGGAAAGCAACGCAAGTGTACTTTGTTCACATTGAGCATAAGTGTCAGCAGCAAGTAGAAGGTCATCCATGTACTGGATGAGAGCAACACCAGACTGCAATTGAAAGGAATCCAGCTGCCTTTTCTAAGCCTGGCTGTAGATACTAGGACTTTCAGTATATCCCTGGGGAACACGACAAAATCTATACGATTTATTATTGAGCGTAAAGCCAAACAGGTATCTGCTATCAGGATGAACAGGGATGGAAAAGAACGCATTCTTTAAATCAATGACGCTAAACGTGGTGGCCGTTGGTGGAACCAAGGTAAGCAAGGTCGTAATATCGGACACCACTGGGTATTGGGGAACGACAATTTTGTTGATCTCTCGCAAATCAATAATAAATCGATAGATCTTGCCGTCAGTATCTCTCTTAAGGATCGGGAGAATAGGACTGTTGCAAACATTATAAGGGACCTCCTCCACAACCCCTGCGGAAATCAAATCCTGAACAATATGTGCCAATGCAATTTCACCTTCTCTCGAGATCTTATATTGTGGCACTCGTGGTAGAGGGGCCCCCTCCTTAACAGTAATGTGTATCAGTGGAATGCGCATCTCTCCCACATCCGTATTCGAGGTCGCCCATAACGTGTGCGGTAGAGAGGCCAAAGCCGAAATATCAGAGATAGCATAAAACCTGTCGGGGTCAGGATAATTGTCATTTAGGATAACCCGCACTCCCTCCGGAGCGCAACGTATTGTTGCTCGAAAATATTTAAGCAAGTCAATACCCAGGATATTGTCTGGGGTATGGGGCGATAGCAAAAATTGACCAAAACTGAAGTATTTGTCAAGACATAGTGCAAGGGGCTTGTACAATGGGCTGGGGGAGGGTGTGCCATCAAACCCTACACATGTAATCATTTCGCCAGACAGGGGAGCCCTTTGGAACCAAGTTTTTTGACAAAGCGCTACGTGTAGCTCCTGTGTCGACTAAAAATTGATCAGTAGAACCCAGAATGCCCGCTGTTACATATGGACCCTGCTGATCTACCGGCACTTCAACTGATTCCTTACCCCATCCTACGCAGTCCTATGCATGCACATAATCCTGGTGTTCCACATTCTCTCCCTCCGAAATCTGATATTGATTCCGCCTATCAAACGTATTTCGTTCATCCTGGCCACGGCCCCTCTCCTCAACCTTTCCACGATCACTTCCGCCACCTCTCGCTCCCGTATAACCTCCTCTTGACCTTCCGCCTCCTCGACCACGCTAACTACACTGCTCACGGAGTACCGGACAATCTTCGGCCCAAGGCCCAAACTCCTTACAATAAGCACACTGATCCTCCGCTATGTCCGTACGACCATACGACGTATTTCCTCCACCCCGTCTACCTCTATCATTCTCTCTACCCTGTGTTCCCCGAACCTGCGCCAACATCACTTTCGTTTTCAATTCCTTCGCCTTTTTCTCTACACTTTCTTTAGCCTCCAATTCCTGCCGCTCATAATACTGAGCCATAGTTAACAAGGACACGGGGGTCGCCGTGGCCCAGGAACTTTCACTCGACTTCAATCGTTTCGCAATCTCCGGTAGGAGATTAGCCACATACTTATCTACAAACAAATGCCGACCCGTATCGTCTGTCAAAGATTGACCACTGTAATCATGAAATGCCTCCTCAAAGCGTGTAAAGAAATCTGAGACCGTTTCATCGGGTTTCTGTTTGCACGACGTCAGCATAGTCCAATCAATCTTTTTAGAGGGAACAAGCGTCTTTAATTTAGTCAGAATAGCTGCCGGGAGATCTAGAATTAACTGACAAGGCCTACATGCTGGTTCCCTGTCTAAATCTGCAGCATTAATTTCTTTCCATGTGCCTCCCAATATCGTTTCATCATTATTTTTACGAATTTGCCGCCACATATCAGGTGGCAGAATTAGCCCAAAGAACAAATCTATATCCACAAGAGTCATCACACAAGACGAAATAGCCCCTTCCACCCCTTCATAAAATGCCGCCGGGTTTTTCCGAAGATCAGGTAAAGAATTTTTCAATGCCATAACATCTGCTCTATTCCAAGGCGTATATACCCAGTTATACACAAAATACCCTTTCGCATCCTTTGATGATTTAGCATTATCTGTACCTTCCCCTTTAGGTGGAACATACAAAGGTGCGGCTTCACGCATAGGCATAACATGCAGTGCAGAACTCTTATCTGAACCACGGAGAGAACACTCCTTAATCTGCCCATTATTCTCCGATTCGGACTCCTTTTGCCTTTTCCGCTCCTCCCGCAATCCGGTTGTCTCGTCTCGCAGCTGGATCAGTTGCTTGAATAAGTCGTCAACATCTGCAAGATCAAATACACCTTTAACCAAATTCTCACGATACACTGACAACGATTCAGTTCTAACGTGTCTGAAAGTTCCCGATACGCGGCAACAACTTCATCCGCCAAACTAGACAGAAAATACATTAATTCAAGATCCGACCACGCCCTCTTTTCCGTAATCAATTGATCCTGAGTAACACAATTCTTATTCACTTTACGAGCCCAACTACGTAAATGAGCGGACCTCGCCGCAGTAAACCTGAGAGCGGATACACCCTTCTGATCCGACTTATCCTGTCCATCGTCCTCTGAATCCGCAGCTGGAGCCGTCGGCGAAACATACAGAGGCGGTGACCGATCTAACAAAGAAAAATCATCAATTTCATTATTAAGGACAGGATAAAGTGGTCGGCGGATAGGAAATTGACCAGTCGTCTGCAATTTACGTTCCCGTTCCTCCCTTTCTTTCTTCTCCTGAGCCTCTTTTTCCTCAAGCTGTAAAGCCTTATCCCGTGCAGCCTTGCGCTGCTCTTTGTCCGCCAAGGCAACCTCACGCTTCATTCGCTCGCGCACCGCTTTCTCCCACATTCGCACACAATCAAACATGTTTTGTCTAGACCTGCGCTGAAACAAACATTGCTCTACAAACTGTACTTTACGTAAATCGAACGACCCATGTAGAGGCCATTGCAATTCGGGATCGGCCTTTGTGTACTTATGCCATAATTTACTGTACATAATAGGGGGAAGGCCATGTTTGATGTACATCTCACGATTTGGTGTTCCCTCTGGGGGAGCCGGCTGTGCTTCCGTTAACCTAATTGAGGTACCCTCTCCAAGACAGCACATCCCTCGGAGCGTGCTGAAAACAGGCATGTTCAAAAAGTATCACGAAAGCGTGACACCGTATAAAATGGCACTTACAGTACTTCACACAACTGTGCCGCTCAGGGGAAAAAAAGAAAGTTAGAGAAACATCTCTACATGCCTGCCTATGTGAAGTGCACTACACATATAAGTTCAAAGATCACAAAATCACAATGTTAGCTAACTCAAATCAAAACATAGGACTTCGGCAAGCGTCCGAGGACTACCTTACCGATCACAAATCACAGAATTTCAGTAAGCGTCTGAAGACTACCTTACCGAACACAAATCATAGAACTTCAGTAAGCGTCCGAAGACTACCTTACCGAACACAAAGCTTACCCAAATTCTCAAATGTCCAGATTCCAACTGCCAAGGTCTTGTAAACCAAATCAGCCAAACGGCACTTTCTCAGCGATGCGGACACTCGAAAACTCAGTCGGAGACCGGCGCCACCTGGAAGGTCAGATCGGAAGGAAAGGAAAAAACACCGTGGCAGCCAAGACTCGGGTCACTCGTGGCAGCGCGCGTCCATGGCGAGTTTCCAAGCCTTCGTCACGACCTCTCCTTCAGGCATCCGAGTCGCCGATGAGTCCCTTCGTGGTCGCCAATTTGAAGTAATCAGGGTTCCCAAGGCCTACATGTTCCGAAGATAACCCACTTACATTCAAGAACTGTTGGCACGGAAACTGTAAAAGTCAAAGAACAAGTTTATTAAGACCCCATGGGGTGGTGGTACACTCAAACAGCACCCTTCGGTAATGCAAGAGGTATCACACCGAACATCGGTGTGACCCTTTCTTTTATATGATTCTACAGGTAATAAAACGTACACGCGGCACAAAGTTACAGAACATTATGTACATATAAGGGCATATTTTGGAATACTGCCAGCTCATTGGAGGGTTTCAAACCCACTGGTCAGTTTGCGGCACATTCCTGAGGAGCGACTGGTCAGTGTGAACTGCGCATGTGTGGTTTGACCAGTACTAAAAATAGCCTGTTGCTGGGCAGACTGAAGTGGTCAGTGGAACGGACAACGGACTAAAGGGCACGCCGGCCACGAGGCTGCTTATGGTCTAAGATGGCCGCCGCAACATTCAAAATGGCGTTTTCATATATAGCCAATTTAAGGAGGACAACGTGTAGGTTCAGCTAATCGCTAACGGGGCCATGCCAATTACGACAGATGCACTAAATAAGTGGGGTCAGAATATAGCCGATGGAAAACACGATAAACAGAATTGTATAGCAAGTATGTATAAAAATATCAGGAAAGAAGTAATAGAAATACACGAAAGAAAGGAACAAGAAAAGGAAAGAGATAGCGACAGGAATAACTCCTCCGAGGAGGACGAACCAGAGGAACAAGACTCGGCTAAAGAAATAATAGCATATGTAGGTAAGGGAAATTACCTTAAGAAAGGCATTCGTCCAGAAAGCAAGAGAGTTTTTCTCTCTGGCATCTCGAAAACGAGTTCTCCTGAATATCTGTTTCAGGCTACAGATAAAATTCTTCAAGAACGAATGGGGTACCATGTACTCAATTCTATGGATGAACAAGAACTAGCCCGGGCAGCAGTACTATGGGCTGACAATCCTAGCACATATAATGATGATACAGTAGCACAGACATTTTTTAACCTTTCCCCAGACGAGCAGAAATTAGCTGGTATATACATGATCCAGCATCTCATCACGTTATACAGACATCAACATTCTGATCCAGGTCCTTTATCTGATACATTAGAAGCACTACTTATGAATAGATGGAGAGGCCTAAGTACCAAGTTAATTCAAATAATTCTAGAACAACGGCACAGATATAACGCTTTCCTAGGCCCACAATACGTTCCAGCCCCGCCCCCAGAAAGAAAAGAAATGTTTCATTTTGACAGGCAGAATCCTTTACGAGAAGTACACCCAGTTATGAATGCTGATAATACCCTACGACGTGTGTTTGTGTACACACCTTTAACAAAGTTGGAGTTGTTAGAAATGAAGAAACTAGTGCCCTGTCACGATAAAGACCCTGCAGGTTTTCACCGAGAACTGAAGGACATGTTACTCATGGGAGATTACACGTATACGGATATTATGAAATTGTTAAAGGTACTGCTGCCCACGGGTATTTACGAGAAACTAAAGGAAAAAGAATGGGAGGTGGGAGACAAAAAGATTATATGGACGGAAATAGAAGACGAGAAAAACGGTCGTACTCCAGGGCTAGGCCTTGGGGACAAAGCTAAAGCATTACCAGGGTTAATAGTACAGGTCCTGCCAAGATTACTGACAACTAAAAAGGAAGATTGGGACGCAATCTCAGCTTGTAAACAGAAACACGATGAAGATACTAGTGACTTCTATTCAAGATTCGAGAAATGTTTCATTATTAATAGTGGCCTGAAACCAGGTAGCGAGTCATACCCGCACCTTTTTGTAACTAAATTGGTCGAGAATTCCCTGACACAAGTTAAGAACCGTGTATATAAAGTGGAGAGTACATGGCAAGCAAATACGCCATCCCAGATGTTACAAATGTTACAATATCACCAGAACAGAATTAGAGAAGAACAAGATCACGAACAGAGACGTATGAAAGACACGAAAATGAAAATGTTAGTGGCCCAGTCGGTTTCAGCCGACGGTCAGAAAAAGGGTGTGACCCAGACAAGTAATTCGGCAGCTCCTGTTAAAGGGACATGCAACTATTGCAAACAACCAGGTCACTACATAAACGAATGTCCAGTCCTGAAACACAATATATCAACAGGTAAAACTAAAGAAAGACCGCGTCAGCCTAGACAAGACCAGGTCCAGCAACAGACTTCACAGAATATACAGCCTATGCATGCTTCCCCACATACAGCGCAGACCGTAGCGGTATCACAGCCACAGCCCATTGCCGCGACCCAGCAAGTCTCGCAGCAGATGTACCAGTATGCCCAATCTGATTATCCCGATTATCAGCGATACACATGAAATAGCCTAGAGAGGGAGGTTGGCTTGCCTCTTATTGAGATTCCTGTAGATCAAGAGGGTCCTTATGTGCATAGTCAAGTATTAGGAAAAGACAGAAAGTTTCTAATTGACACAGGGGCAAGTTGCACCACGATCAGTCACGACGAAGTTCCAGGGGCACCCCTGAGGAAATATAATTTTTGATCGAGTAGTGTTCCCCAGCGAGTACCCCACCGTCTCCATGTACTAGCTTACAGTGCATGTAATTTCCCTCCTGTGCCAGCTACGAAGACGCAAATACATTTGCGTCCATCTTTAACATGTCCTCTATCAGATCCGCCATGAACGGATTGAATATTCAGTTCCTATATATGCCGTGCCACCGTCTTTTTGTGGTACACTTTACACGTTTTTCAGCTCTGGCGAAGTAGGCCCAGATGTGCCATTGAGCCTTTTTCGAGTTCTTTCCTGCTTCCTGACTCCGAGGGCCTCAGCCCAGGCTACCTCTGTACCAGTGACCCCCACCTTATTCCTTGCGCGGCTCCGGCGCATAGCCTAGCCTCTGCCTGCCAAGACTGCATTCAACCTTCGAATTATCTGCTCTACTCCTCGAAAACACATTCCTGTCTCGTAGCTCAAGTAAACATCCTCCCAGCTGCAGGAGCAGAGGGCTCGGTCCTTCTGTCTCCGTGCAAGTAATTCATAGACTCTGTTGCCATGGTAGGCTCATGCCCCCTCACCTAGCAGCCTGACACGTAGACACATGTACACGCACTCACAACCAGTATAGTGTAGTCTCCGCCCGAGAGACCTTTTCCCTTCCAGACACTACAGTTCCTTAAACATATGATATCGGATATGATTTGGGATTAGGTTGCTCTGACATCCTAGACTTATGTCTACACTTACACGACTTATGTCTACCCCTGTAGTGCTAAATGTCAAGTCCCCTTCGCCCTCCAGTTATACGTCAGACTCACGTCAAGCTGCTGCACGCGCATCTCTGCCATATATTTTTGCTGACATTGCAGGATTCTTTTATGGATCCACCTACTTATGACATCAGGATAAGTGACGTTTCTAGTATACGCCTATTGTAACGCCTTTTTCCTTGACGTTTCCATGTTTTATCTCTTTTTTTCCAGCTGTTACGCCTACTACATGCTCATACATTGTAATGCATTGACTATATATATGTACTTCTGTAAACAATATGTTGTCTGTCTGTCCCTTCCTGAACCCGCGTGGTGAATGGAATGGTTATGCCACCTTGGCTCGAGCCAATAACCCAATTCCTTTTACAGGAATAAAACCCTTTTGAGTTAACCTCAATATCCCGGATTTTGCCTCTTATTTCTCTGAGTTATTCTTATTGATTATTGATTATAAATTATGTATTGGTAATCGATTTTACCACAGTTTTGGCGCCCGAATAGGGACCCCTCCCCCACCCCACGCGCCGGTGGTGCGTTGCAGGCCTAGCCCCCTGCCACAGCCGGACGGACAATTACGCGTACCCGCAGGATTTCCTGTATCTCCCTCAGGCCAACGGAGGTGACTGAGGCTGCGATCGACACCCAGACGAGGCGGTGAGGAGTGCGGAGGATCCCAACCCGAGCCTAGCTGAGAGAGCAAGATCCGTGGTATACCGAGGCCCACCAGAGTCCGAGGTTCCGAAGTATCTGCGTCGAGTCCGAATCCAGTCCGAGTCCAGTCCAGTCCAGGGTTTCCGAGGCCTTCTGTTTCCGTGCTTCCCGGTGAGTACCGTTGCTAGGGACGCATCCTGACGTGCGCATTAGTTTGTGCCGGTCAAGACGGGTTTGGGTACACGAGCCTGTTCTGCACTGTTCAGCAGTGTATCTGTACTGTATAGCAGTATATCTAGCCTGCACCCGTATAGGGTGTATCTGTGCCGTTTAGCGGTACATCCTGTTACACTAGGTTGTTAGGCTTGTCATTGTAGTTAATGTGGATTGTCTTTGAAATGTTTTCGATGTGTTATTCAAATGTCGTGGTATGAGTGAATGTTCGATTTTCATTGTTGTGTTTAGACGTGTCTTATGTATAGTGTGTTCATATCTGAGTAAGAATCAAGTAGCCAGATTTCAGAATGCCGTTGTTCTCTAAATTAAGACAAATAAAAACCCGTAAGGGGGTTCTAGAAGAAGCCGTTCCCATTCCACCTAGGGACACTCCAGGGTACTTTATGTACCACAAACACGGCCTAGACGCTGTTTTATTTCTCGACTTATGGGTAGACTACACTAAAGAACTGTCAGAGAATCAGAGATGGCCCGCTGCAGGGACATGGGATGCAGATTGCATCATGAGAGTAGAAGAAGCATTATGGAAAAAGAAAGCCAGACAGTCACAGAAAGATGCCATCGAGTTATGGCGTAAAGAGTCGCATAGGCGCACAGAAAAAGCTCACAGACTAGAAGAAAAGAGTAAGGAGGAGCCTGACAAGGCTCAAGAGAACGCATTAGTTGAGGAAGGTATCAGAGTAAAATTAGAACAAGTAGATAGACAGCGTAATACGCTTATGAATGGCATGTTCCCCATCTTATCAACAGGCCTGCCCAAGGCCTCTCCAGAAGTACCGAAGGACCTACCACCCCCATTGCTCCCGACTAAAACACACCCGAGGACAGCAAAGGACGTTTTCCTTTCTTCCTACTTAGATGATGTTGCTCCCACTTACGTTAATACCCCGTTGCCTGTGCCAGGGCCTGCGCCTGACGGTCAGAACCCTTATGCTCTCCCTCCCCGACAAAGTACTCCTCCCCGGAATCCTCCTTCCGATCTACCTCCTCCCAACTCCCTTGATACAGATCTGACTAACCCTTTCGGAAGCGGTGCCTCAGGAGGCGCGTCCGGAGGGGCAGGTTACCAGACTCCGCCACAAAATCATCGCCTGAGTCTTAGAGAAATAGCGCAACAGCGTACGCCTAGAACAGATATTACATTTTATGGAGATCGCCTTGCGGATTGTAGATATGATCCTGTACCTGGTAAAAAGAACGACGTTGACATGTTACTTGCATCAGTACGTTTACGACGAGTCACGAACTTCCTAATGACACTACCTGAAATGACGGATCACTTAGACCGAATATATAAGTTTGTGCAGACAGGAGTAGGGCCTGAAAGCATTAAGGAGGCCATGGCCCATCAGAAAGTGGATACTAAAGCCAAGTTATTACGGTTTCTTATAAACTGTTTTATTCGAGAAGCAGATAGGCCGGGTACGAACCCGGAAGATTTGAAAGCACTCCACAAATGGGGCCGACATATAGCCGATGGACAGCATGACAAAGAAGCCTGTATAGATAATATGTACCGAAGAATCAGAACCGCAATAACTAAGATGCATGAGAAAAGACAGCCCGTACCGGAAGTAGATTCCGACAAACATGAATCCACAGAGGAGGAGCTAGAGGAAGAACCACTAGCACAAGCACAGTTGCCGCCAGTCAGAGAAATGATAGCGTATGTAGGTAAAGGTAGACCCTTTAATAATTCGATGCGCCCAGTGCGCCCGGAATGTAAAAGAATATATCAGGAAGCCATGTGTAATCCTAAAACACCCGAACACCTGTTCCAAGCCACCGACCGAGTACTTCAAGAGCGCATGGGGTATCATGCACTTGATTCTATGGATGAACAAGAATTAGCCAGGTCAGCCGTGCAATGGGCTGACAACTCTGAGAAATATGGTGATGATGTGTTAGCACATACGTTCTTGAACTTGACACCGAGTGAACAGCGTTTAGCTGGTATGTACATGATACAGCATCTGCTCTTGTTATATAAAAGCCAACATTCTGATCCAGGTCCCCTGCGCGATATATTAATAGAACTGGTCACGAACAGATGGAAAGGTCTAAGTACTGACCTGATTAAAGTAATTCTAGAGCACCGCCACAAGTATAGTACATTCTTATGTCCACAGACTAACGCAGCACCCGTTATGGAACGAAAGACCATGTATTACATGGATAGACAGAACCCGTTGCGAGAAGTGCATCCCGTACAGAATGCAGACAGCACGCTTAGACGCGTGTTTGTGTATACACCTATAACTAAAATAGAATTGTTAGAGATGAAGAAACTAGTACCTAGTCATGATAAAGACCCTGCAGGTTTTCACCGTGAAATAAAAGACATGTTATTAATGGGCGATTACACCTATCCCGACCTTATGAAAATACTGAAAGTACTATTACCTCCAGGCATATACGAGAAACTTAAAGAAAAAGAGTGGGAGGTGGGAAATGCAAAGATTGATTGGGCTGCATTACAAAATGAAGAAGATACCCGAGTTCCAGGCCTAGGGCTCGGAGAAAAAGTTAAAGTGTTACCAGGTCTATTAGTACAAGTGTTGCCACGTTTATTGAGTACGAAAAAGGAAGATTGGGGTGCAATTTCAGCATGTAAACAGAAACCTGATGAAGATACTAGTGATTTTTATACACGATTTGAGAAATGTTTTGGTATTAATAGCGGTTTGAAAGCAAGTAGCGAGTCATATCCACATCTTTTTGTAACAAAACTAGTCGAGAATTCCTTGCCCCAAGTTAAGAATAGAGTATTGAAAGTAGAAAGCACTTGGCAAGCTAACACTCCTGCACAAATGTTACAAATGTTACAGTATCACCAGAATAGACTTAGAGAAGAACAAGAACATGAACAGAGACGTATGAAAGACACGAAAATGAAAATGTTAGTTGCTCAGTCAGTTCCTGCTGATGGTCAGAAGAAGGGTGCGAACCAATCTAGTAATACGTCAGCTCCCGTAAAGGGTGTATGTAATTATTGCAAACAGCCAGGTCATTATATAAACGATTGTGCAGTTTTGAAGCATAATATTGCCACGGGCAAGACTAAAGAGAGACCACGTCCTCCTAGACAAGATCAGACTTCACAACAAGTACCCCAGAACATACAGCAGATCG
Source organism: Lissotriton vulgaris (assembly GCF_964263255.1). Classification (NCBI taxonomy): domain Eukaryota; kingdom Metazoa; phylum Chordata; class Amphibia; order Caudata; family Salamandridae; genus Lissotriton; species Lissotriton vulgaris. The sequence continues at coordinate 214,328 of NW_028253543.1, forward strand.
CACCTATGCCAGCTCCCTCACAGACTGTAGCGATACCTCAGCAACAGCCCATTGCTGCAACGCAAACCACGACACAGCAAATGTATCAGTATGCACAGAACGATTACCCTGAGTACCAGCGATACACATGAAACAGCCTAGAGAGTGAATTCCGCTTGCCTCTTATTGAAGTTCCTGTAGATCAGAATGGTCCCTATGTACATAGTCAAGTATTAGGGAAGGACAGAAAGTTCCTCATTGATACAGGGGCAAGCAGAACCACAATAAGCCACAACGAAGTACCAGGGGCACCCCTCTCAGGCTCCCAGAACGTGTCCCTCGGATTTTCAGGAAAACCCATTATTAACGAAGTATCGCAACCCCTCCCTCTTGCAGTAGGTCCTCTGACACGAACTACAGATTTATTACTTACGAAATCATGTCCAGAAAATCTGTTAGGCATTAAGACACTGAAGGCTCTAGGAGCGATTATTTGTTGTTCTCCTGAGGGAGTACGATTATTTTTGCGCGATTTCAAAGGCCATTATGTATTGAGAGACATGGATCCCCGATTACAGAATGTCCCTGCACACTTGTGGGCGCAGGGCCCCACTGATGTAGGTTGCATGCACATTACCCCGTATCGAGTTACACTCAAGGCAGGAGTAATATTACCACGAATTCGACAATACAAGTTACCCCCAGATGCTGTAGTGGCTTTACTGAGAATCATTGATGAGCTGATTGCACAAGGAGTGGTTGTGGAAACTGACTCCAACGTGTGTAATTCTCCTATTATTCCTGTTCTTAAACGTACTGATCCAAATGCTCCACCTGTTTATCGATTAGTTATTGATTTACGGGAATTGAATAAATGCATTGTACCGCAATACCCTGTGGTCCCAGATATCTCTTCATTACTAACTGCTATTGACTCAGAATCGACGTTCTTCACTGTAATTGACCTCAAGAACGCCTTCTTCAGTGTTCCTATTGACCCGGAAAGCCAATATTTGTTTGGATTCAGTTTAAATGGACGATCTTTTAAATTTGCACGTGCACCTCAAGGGTTCACAGAAAGTCCCAGCATCTATAGTCAAGCACTGAAAAAACAACTCGACAGCATCCACATGCCAGTACACACTGCTCTGCTTCAGTATGTCGATGATCTGCTGATCACCGCTCGAAGCGAACCCGAATGTGAAACAGCATCTCTGACTGTTTTAAACTTCTTGGCCGACAAAGGACACAAGGTGTCCCCTTCGAAGCTACAATTCTGTGTTCAGCAAGTTGTGTACCTGGGTCACTTGCTGTCCAAAGTGGGGAGACAGCTCACACCTGATCGCATTCAGTTAATCGTAAACATGTCACCACCCAGAACACAAAAGGAGGTGCGGGCTTTCATAGGCCTCACTTCATACTGCAGACAATGGATTCCCCAATATGCATTTCTAGCAAAGCCACTCATTCAGTTAACGACACAGGAGGCAGCGACTTCGTCTGTCCTCCCTTGGACTCAGGAACATATACAAGCTTTTGAAGACTTGAAGAAAGCCTTATGTCAAGCACCTGTTTTAGCAACACCATGTTACAGTAAGCCTTTTACACTTTTTGTCACAGAACGTGAGGGTACTGCCTTGTCAGTCCTCACTCAGGAACAAGCAGGTTCACACAAGCCTTGCGCTTACTTTTCTAGCACATTAGATCCAGTAGCACAAGCCCTTCCAGCATGTTTGAAATCAGTTGCAGCAACAGCTTTAGCAATCAGACAGAGTGATTCTATTGTGTTAGGACACCCATTGACAGTACAAGTTCCACATTCTGTAGAGGTTCTTTTAAATCGCACTCAGACCCAACACCTGACTATAGCAAGATTGACAGGTTACGAACTGACATTGTTCCAACCACATATTGAAATCAGACGCTGTAGCACATTGAATCCTGCCACGTTATTGCCAGTAAATGGAGTAGATCCATTGGCACATGATTGCATCGAAGTTATCACTATCACAACAAAGCCCAGACAAGACTTAACAGATGTTCCGTTACCAGATCCAGACCTGACACTTTATGTGGATGGTTCATGTATGAGAACAAAGACAGGTGAATTAGTGGCAGCCTACGCCGTCACGACAGACACGGAAGTCATTGAAACAAGTTGTATTGACACTTTGTCAGCTCAAGCAGCAGAGCTTATTGCTCTGACACAAGCATGTATACAAGCTAAGAACAAGAGAGTCAACATATATACTGATTCACGTTATGCATTCGGAGTCGTTCACGACTTTGGAGTCCTTTGGCGAGAAAGAGGTTACTTAACTTCTCACGGTGCCAACATTCAACACGGCCCCCTCATTCAAGCTCTGTTAGATGCAATACATCTACCTACTGCAATCTCTATCATGAAATGTAAGGCACATACCAAGGTTACTGACACCATTTCCCAGGGTAACGACCTGGCAGATCGAACTGCAAAGCAAACTGCTCAGAACCGAACTCATGTACCTGACCAGACACAGATAGTGGTACCATCATATTGTATGACTGTTAGGGACCCCGCACATGATGTGATCGACATACAGTCACATGCAACAGCAGATGAAATCAAGGAATGGACTAAACTAGGAGGGGTCCAAACAGATCAGGGATGGATGACGAAGGAAAAATCTACATGGTTTCTCCCCGATTCTATGGTACAAGTCATTATTAACACAATACATAGCCCAGCACACCTAGGAGAGAAGGCAATGCTAGACAGTATTCAACACATATGGTCCAATAAAAACTTACGGGCAGCAGCCAAACAGAAAGTGCGTACTTGCATGATTTGTGGTCAGTTCAATCCAGGTAAAAGCATCCCCGTAGAGCAAGGTGGATTCCAGCCCCCTGACCACCCTTTTGAAGTCCTCCAGATGGATTATATCCAGATGGAACGATGTCGAGGATTTAAGTATGTCCTCGTAGTCGTGTGCGCTCTTTCCCGATGGATAGAGGCATACCCTGTTCCCGATTACACTGCTCCGACCACTGCCAAGCAGTTGGTTCGTGAATACTTCCCACGGTATGGTTTGCCCCGTATCGTGTACTCAGATAATGGTCAGCCATTCTCATCCGAACTTGTGAAACATATTACACTTCTGTTAGGTTACCAGTGGAAGTTCCATTGTGTCCGGCATCCCGAGGCAGCAGGTCTCGTGGAGCGTCATAATCAAACACTGAAAATCCGACTTTCCAAGATTTGTAGAGACAAAGGTATAGACTGGATAGTTGCCTTGCCGGTCGCCCTCTTCTATATGAGGATGGTGGCCCATTCCCGTTCTGGACTATCCCCGTATGAAGTGGTCTTTGGTAGGCCACCGAATATGTGGGGGACGCCCATTCCGCGTAAAATAACTGATGTTGATTGTCTTATGCTGACAGATTACCTTGCCTCCTTGATGTCTGCACTACAATCTTGTCGTTCACAGGTAGCTGCAGCCTTTCCCGACAACACCGAGACGAAGCCCCATGAGGTGGTTCCTGGCGATTTCGTCTACGTGAGGAATTTTGATCGGAAGAGTCCACTGGAGCCCCGCTGGCAATCGCCGAAGTTGGTTTTGCTTACAACGAGGACGGCGGTTAAGATAGAGGGCAGGAAGGGATGGCTGCATTCCAGCCATATTAAAAAATACTTTGGACTTCCTTCGGACTTGGACACTAAGCCCTGCCCTCCTCCACAAACTGACACGAAACTCCCTTTGGTTGAGAAAACTGCTTCAGAGAATTACAGACAAAAGTTACGATCTAGCAAGTCAGACAGTTTAATTGTTTAAGTCCTCCCCTAGGTGAATCGGTTAAATTAGTTTCTGACATGTATCCCCTAGATCGAGATAGAGAGACAGATAGACAAAGACAACATAAGAAAAAGGCGTATTGCAAATCACTTCGTAGTCGCTGTGTAGTGACACTACTTGTTATGTTTTCTTTAAGTTTGCTTGTTATTACTGCTGGTGTTCTCCTACACATATACTATCCTATATTCAAGCGTGCACAATCTACTTATAATGCTTCTACTGAACATTCTTTTAGTGAATTACCGCCTCACGAATTGTCCTACAGACTTGCGCTGCGCAATAACACTTTTATTAGTATGTTACATCACTCCCATCAGACTACCAACGCTACTAATTGTTGGGTATGTGGTCATCTCCCTCCTTACCAAGAAAACAAGGGTGTTCTGCCCCTTTTCCCATATCCGTTCACTCACAATGGCACGTGTGGTGCCTGGTTTAAAATGCTCAATTCCCTAGTCTCTACTGCTGCTATTTACGAAGGAAACTGGGTTTGGGGAAACCTGAACTTAGTCCTGCTTAAGGTATGCTACCCTGACAAGGAGGGACTCCCCGTTGATACTGGAACTGATCTAGAAAATGAAGTATATGGATTAGGTAATTACACAGTTACATTCATGATTCTGTCTGTTGAATCCGAAGCTGCTCCTGTTCTACCTGCTATGGAAGTATTGCCAGTAACTGGTGAACTCTGTGTTCGCAAGAATGGTTCCGTACACTTAGGTCATAGTAAATGTACCACTGTAGTCGATTTCACTGATCATGGTAGATCCACGTTTAGAGCCATACGTCATTCCTATTTTGTTTGTGGTCATACTGCATATGTCCGTTTGCCTCTCGATTGGGATGGTACCTGTTATATTGCATTCCTTCTGCCACCTGTTTTCCTAGCCCCTCCTGACTACCATAGAAACACCAATCTGGTTAAACACAGATACCAGAGAGATCTCCCACTTGTCGATTATAAAGAAACTACATGGGAACAATATACAGATTTTAATAAAGGTTTCTTCCCCTACTTAGGTACTGTTTCAAATAGTAAACTAATTCGTAGATTAACCAGAACCCTCGAAGCAGTGGTACTTGAGACCACTTCAGCTCTAGGTAACTTAACGGAGGAGCAGTCCGCCATGCGGGTTGTTGTTCTTCAAAATCGTCTTGTTATTGACGTCATCTTGGCAGATAGGGGTGGAGCTTGTAAGGTCATCGGGTCAAGCTGCTGTATTTTCATCCCTAATAACGCGCCTACCGTGTATAAAGCTATTACACGTCTCCATAAAATTGCAAGTTTAATTCATCAGACTCCAGGCACCTGGACTTGGTCCGGTTGGTTCTGGACAACGTTGTCAGCCTGGGGGTGGAAGATCCTATCCCTCCTAGGTATTGGCTTTCTAGTAGTATTCAGTTGTTGCCTGTGTCTCCAATGTGGTCCGGCGATTTGCGGCCTGTGTGCCACTTCATGTGTCCCGCATTCAAGCTCCCATTCAAAACGCGTAAAAGAAGAGCAAATGATGCTAAGTGAACAAGTTGATCAATTAATGAGAATCGATGTATCATGAAGGGTCCGTGGGGAACAAGGAGGGAATGAGGAAATATAATTTTTGATCGAGTAGTGTTCCCCAGCGAGTACCCCACCGTCTCCATGTACTAGCTTACAGTGCATGTAATTTCCCTCCTGTGCCAGCTACGAAGACGCAAATACATTTGCGTCCATCTTTAACATGTCCTCTATCAGATCCGCCATGAACGGATTGAATATTCAGTTCCTATATATGCCGTGCCACCGTCTTTTTGTGGTACACTTTACACGTTTTTCAGCTCTGGCGAAGTAGGCCCAGATGTGCCATTGAGCCTTTTTCGAGTTCTTTCCTGCTTCCTGACTCCGAGGGCCTCAGCCCAGGCTACCTCTGTACCAGTGACCCCCACCTTATTCCTTGCGCGGCTCCGGCGCATAGCCTAGCCTCTGCCTGCCAAGACTGCATTCAACCTTCGAATTATCTGCTCTACTCCTCGAAAACACATTCCTGTCTCGTAGCTCAAGTAAACATCCTCCCAGCTGCAGGAGCAGAGGGCTCGGTCCTTCTGTCTCCGTGCAAGTAATTCATAGACTCCGTTGCCATGGTAGGCTCATGCCCCCTCACCTAGCAGCCTGACACGTAGACACATGTACACGCACTCACAACCAGTATAGTGTAGTTCCGCCCGAGAGACCTTTTCCCTTCCAGACACTACAGTTCCTTAAACATATGATATCGGATATGATTTGGGATTAGGTTGCTCTGACATCCTAGACTTATGTCTACACTTACACGACTTATGTCTACCCCTGTAGTGCTAAATGTCAAGTCCCCTTCGCCCTCCAGTTATACGTCAGACTCACGTCAAGCTGCTGCACGCGCATCTCTGCCATATATTTTTGCTGACATTGCAGGATTCTTTTATGGATCCACCTACTTATGACATCAGGATAAGTGACGTTTCTAGTATACGCCTATTGTAACGCCTTTTTCCTTGACGTTTCCATGTTTTATCTCTTTTTTTCCAGCTGTTACGCCTACTACATGCTCATACATTGTAATGCATTGACTATATATATGTACTTCTGTAAACAATATGTTGTCTGTCTGTCCCTTCCTGAACCCGCGTGGTGAATGGAATGGTTATGCCACCTTGGCTCGAGCCAATAACCCAATTCCTTTTACAGGAATAAAACCCTTTTGAGTTAACCTCAATATCCCGGATTTTGCCTCTTATTTCTCTGAGTTATTCTTATTGATTATTGATTATAAATTATGTATTGGTAATCGATTTTACCACACCCCTCTCAGGCTCACAGAATGTTTCCCTTGGTTTTTCAGGACAGCCAATTGTAAATGAAGTATCAGAACCTGTCCCCCTAGCAGTAGGTCCATTATCACGTGTTACAGACCTGTTACTGACAAAATCATGTCCGGAAAACTTGTTAGGTATCAAGACACTGAAGGCTCTAGGAGCAGTGATATGTTGTTCTCCGGAAGGAGTTAGACTTTTTCTACGTGACTTTAAGGGTCACTATGTATTACGAGAGTTTGATGTCAGATTGAAAAATGTACCGAAACACCTGTGGGCACAAGGCCCAACCGATGTAGGTTGTATGCACATTACACCATACCGTGTTACACTCAAACAAGGAGTTGTTTTACCCCGAATCAGACAATACAAGTTACCACCTGATGCTGTAGTGGCTTTACTGGAAATCATTGAAGAGCTCATTGCCCAAGGAGTGGTCGTAGAGACCGACTCCAATATCTGTAATTCCCCTATCATTCCGATTCTTAAACGTACTGATCCCAATGCACCGCCAGTATATCGGCTGGTGATTGATTTACGAGAACTGAACAAATGCATTGTACCACAGTATCCTGTGGTTCCCGACATCTCATCCTTATTGACTGCTATGGATTCAGAAGCAACGTTCTTTACTGTAATTGACCTCAAGAACGCCTTCTTCAGTGTACCCATTGATCCAGAAAGCCAATATCTCTTCGGATTCAGTTTAAATGGCCGAAGCTTCAAATTTTCACGCGCACCTCAAGGATTCACAGAAAGCCCCAGCATCTATAGCCAAGCGCTAAAAAGACAACTTGACTGTATCCAATTGCCGGTTAACACTGCCTTACTCCAGTACGTCGATGATCTGCTGATCACTGCACGAAGCGAACCCGAATGTGAACAAGCATCACTGACAGTTTTACATTTTCTGGCCGACAAGGGACACAAGGTGTCTCCTTCGAAGCTACAATTCTGTGTTCAGCAAGTGGTGTACCTTGGGCACTTGCTGTCCAAGTGGGGAAGACAGCTCACACCTGAGCGAGTTCAGTTAATTGCACAGTTACAACAACCCAAGACACAAAAGGAAGTGCGGGCCTTTATAGGCCTCACCTCGTACTGCAGACAATGGATTCCTCAGTATGCATTTCTAGCTAAACCACTGATACAGTTGACAACACAGGAGGCAGCAACTTCGACTGTCCTCCCTTGGACTCAGGAACATACACAGGCTTTTGAGGAATTAAAGAAAGCTTTATGTCAAGCACCAGTTCTAGCGACACCATGTTACAGCAAACCTTTTACACTTTTTGTTACAGAACGTGATGGTACAGCGTTGTCTGTCCTCACACAAGATCAAGCAGGTTCACATAAACCTTGCGCTTATTTTTCAAGTACATTGGATCCAGTGGCCCAGGCTCTGCCTGCGTGCCTAAAATCAGTTGCAGCGACAGCCTTAGCAATCAGACAAAGCGATTCAATAGTATTAGGACACCAGTTAACAGTACAAGTTCCACATTCTGTAGAAGTCCTTCTAAACCGAACACAGACTCAACACCTGACTATAGCACGACTGACAGGTTATGAACTGACACTATTCCAGCCACACATAGAAATCAGACGCTGTAACATTCTAAATCCTGCCACATTGTTACCCTCGGTTATGACAGAGTCAACCCCGCATGATTGTATAGAGATCATTAATGCAGTAACAAAGCCCCGACGAGACTTAACAGATGTTGCACTGACAAATCCAGACCTGACACTTTACGTGGACGGTTCATGCATGAGAACAAGCACAGGAGAATTAGTGGCCGCATATGCAGTGACCACCGAAACTGAAGTCAAAGAAACACACCGTATTGGTTTCTGTCCGCTCAAGCCGCAGAGCTTATCGCTCTGACTCGAGCCTGTATACTAGCCAAGAACAGAAATGTTAACATATACACAGATTCACGTTATGCTTTCGGAGTTGTACACGACTTCGGAATGTTATGGCAAGAACGAGGTTTCTTGACCTCTCACGGTGCCAAGATCCAACACGGTCCCCTCATTCAAGCACTGTTAGAAGCAATACATCTGCCTTCAGGCATATCCATCATGAAGTGTAAAGCACATACTAAAGTTACTGACTCTATTTCCCAGGGTAACGACCTGGCAGACCAAACAGCAAAACATACCGCATTGACTCACACCCAGACAACTGATGTGACAAAGACAATAGTACCGACACATTGTATGACAGTTAGGGATCCCACACTAGATGTAATCGATATTCAGACACATGTTACTCCAGACGAAATCAAGAAATGGACTGAACTAGGAGGGGTCCAGACAGATCAGGGATGGATGACAAAGGTAAAATCTACATGGTTTCTCCCCGACTCTATGGTTCAAGTCATAATAAATACAGCACATAGCCCAGCACACCTGGGAGAAAAAGCTATGTTAGACAGTTTACAGAATCTCTGGTTCAACAAACATTTACGAGCAGCAGCAAAACAGAAAGTGCATACTTGCATGATCTGTTGTCAGTTCAATCCAGGTAAAAGCGTCCCTGTAGAGCAAGGTGGATTTCATCCTCCCGATCACCCTTTTGAAGTCCTCCAGATGGATTATATCCAGATGGAACGTTGTCGAGGATTCAAGTACGTCCTCGTAGTTGTTTGTGCACTTTCCCGTTGGACCGAAGCATATCCAGTCCCAGATTACACTGCCCCGACCACTGCCAAGCAGCTGGTTCGAGAATTCTTCCCACGGTACGGCTTGCCTCGTATCGTATACTCAGATAACGGACAGCCATTCTCATCCGAGCTCATGAAGCAGGTTTCACTCCTGCTAGGATATCAGTGGAAATTCCATTGCGTCCGACATCCCGAGGCCGCTGGCCTTGTAGAGAGACACAACCAGACACTGAAAACCCATCTTGCAAAAATATGTAAAGAGAAAGGGGTCGACTGGATAGTCGCCCTGCCAGTTGCACTGTTCTATATGAGAATGGTCCCACATTCGAGATCAGGGCTATCCCCGTATGAGGTGGTCTTTGGCCGGCCACCAAATATGTGGGGGACGCCCATGCCTAAGAAAATAACCGATGTCGACTGTAATATGCTGACAGATTACCTTGCCTCCTTGATGTCTGCACTCCAATCATGTCGTTCACAGGTTGCCGCAGCTTTCCCCGACAACACTGACGTGAAGCCACACGATGTCCGTCCCGGAGATACTGTACTGATACGTAATTTCGACAGGAGGAGTCCGCTGGAGCCCCGCTGGCAGGAGCCGAAGCTCGTCCTTCTGACCACGAGGACTGCAATAAAGGTCGAAGGCCGCAAGGGGTGGATCCATACGAGTCATATTAAAAAATGTAATGAACTATTGCCAGAGACTGACTCTTCCACCCCCTCAAAGGACTGCCCAGATTCTAGTGACTTTAAACTCCCCATGGTAGAGAAAACTCCGCAAGAGGAGTATAAGTTGAAATTGCGGTCTAGCAAGTCAGACAGTTTAATTGTTTAAGTCCTCCCCTAGGTGAATCGGTTAAATAGTTTCTGACATGTATCCCCTAGACCCCAATAGAGAGAGAGATAGAGAAAAACAGATCAAGAAGCAACAATATTGCAAATCTCTCAAAAGTTACTGTATTGTTACCTCATGGATTATGTTTTCTTTAAGTCTTACTATTATTGTCACAAGTATAATTTTGCATATCTACTTTCCCATTGCTACACGTACACATTCTTTTTCTAATGATACTGCCGAGCATTCTTTTAGTGAGTTACCCCCTCACGAGTTGTCTTACCGACTTGCGCTGCGCAACAATACATTCATTAGTATGCTACATCACTCTCATCAGACCAGCAACGCTACTAATTGTTGGATATGTGGCCGACTCCCTCCCTACCAGAAATACAGGGGAGTTCTGCCCCTCTTCCCGTACCCGTTCACACACAATGGTTCATGTGGAGCCTGGTTTAGTTTGATTAATGCCTTAGATTCAAATTCCGTAGTTTATCAGGGTAACTGGGTATGGGGAAACCTGAACACAGTTCTGCATAAAATATGTTATCCTGACAAAGAGGGACTTCCCAGAAGGACAGGGACTGATCTAGAAAATGAAGTATATGGATTAGGGAAGTTTACACTTAATCTCATGATTCTGAATGTTGAATCCGAAACCGAGCCAGACTTGCCCACTATGTCAGTACTACCAGTCAAAGGTGAATTATGTGTCAGAAAGAATGGTTCCGTACACCTTGGTCATAGTAAATGTACTACTGTGGTCGAATTTAGCGATAAGGGCAAGTCCACATTCAAAGCTACACGTCATTCCTATTTCATTTGTGGTCAGACAGCATACGTACGTTTGCCTCTAGATTGGGATGGGACCTGTTACATTGGATTCTTACTGCCACCTGTTTTCCTAGCTCCACCTGATTATCATAGAAATTCCCGCCTAGTCCACAGACCCAAAAGAGATCTCCCAATTGTCGACTATACTGAGACAGCATGGGAACAGTACACAGATTTCAATAAAGGTTTTTTTCCTTATTTAGGAGCTATTTTCAATAGTAAGTCTATCCGTCACTTGACCAGAACCCTTGAAGCAGTAGTAAAAGAGACTACTTCCGCCCTAGGTAACCTGACTGAGGAACAGTCTGCTATGAGACTTGTCGTTCTTCAAAATCGTCTTGTTATTGACGTCATACTAGCCGATCGCGGAGGAGCCTGTAAGGTCCTTGGGTCAGCTTGTTGCGTTTTCATCCCAGATAATGCTCCATCCGTATATAAGGCTATTACACGTCTCCATAAGATAGCTAGTCAGATACATCAGAATCCAGGCACTTGGACTTGGTCCGGTTGGCTCTGGACTACTATTTCAGCCTGGGGATGGAAAATACTGTCACTCCTTGGAACAATACTACTCATAGTGTTCAGTTGCTGTCTATGTTTACAATGTGGGCCAGCGATTTGCGGCTTGTGCGCCACATCCTGCACTCCCCATTCAAGTCAACGTTCTAAAAGCCATGTGAAAAAGGATGAGCAGATGATGCTCACTACACAGATAAATGGATTAATGAAGATTGATGTATCATGAAGGGTCCGTAGGGAACAAGGAGGGAATGAGGAAATATAAATTTTATGGTCGAGAAAATGTTCCCTAACGTGTACCCCACCGTCTCCATGTACAAGCTTAAAGTGCATGTAACTTCCCTCCTGTGCCAGCTATGAAGACGCAAATACATTTGCGTCCAACGTTAACATGTCCTCTTTCAGATCCACCCTGAATGGGTCGGATATTCTGTTCCTAAATATGCCTTGCCACCGTCTTTGTATGGTGCACTTTCACGTATTTCTGGCTCTGTGCGAGTTAGGCCCTGTTTTCTGTCATCGAGCCTCTTTTCAAAGTCATCTCTGCCTCCTGAAACTGCAACGTGGGATGCCCCCACCCGTGAACTCTGTCCTACTCCCTGCGAGGCGAGCGGAGCCTGGCTCTGCCTGCCTGCCAAAGACAGTATTTTACCTTCATGCTATCAGCATTGCCAAGCTCAGCTTCCCGAAAACACATTCCAGTCCAGCAGAATAGATAAACAATCTCCGGCTGCAGAGCAAAGGGCCCGGCCTCTCTGTCTCCATGCAAGTAATTCATAGCTCCCGTTACCATGGTAGGCCCATGGCCCCCTTGCTCTACACACAGACACGTAGGCACATATGCACGCATTCATAGTCAGTATAGGATAGCCTCTGCCCAAGAGACCTTTCCTTCTAGATAATATGGTTCCCAAACATCAGATATCAGATATGATATAGGAACGAGTTGATCTGACATGCCAGACTTCTGTCTCTTTCCTCTAGTGTAAATGTCAAGTCCCCTGCACCCTCCAGCTTTACGTCAATCACACGTCATGCAGCTGCGCGCGCATCCAGACCTCAGATTTCTGCTGACATTGCAAGATTCTGCCATGTACCCACCCACTTGTGACACTTTCATATGACGTCTTCTAGCACACACCTCTGTACACGCCCTAGTTTACGCCTTCTGATTACGTATTGCTAACACGTGTGTGTTCTTATCTTGTTTCTCTCAGATGTTACGCCTTCTGCATTGATTTTCATTATGTGCATTAAGTATAAAAGTTATGTATTGTCAATAAAGTATGCTCTATCCCTTCCTGAACCCCAGTGGTGTCAGGAATCCGATATCCGGTTCTAGAACCATTCCTTTTTAAGGAATAAAACCCCTAAGAACTCTAACACCACGGACTCTGCGTCTTTCTTTCCGATTGAGTTATTTTATTTTAAGTACTTACCTGCATAGAAATTAGGATGGTAATTAAATATTTACCACACCAGGACAGCTGTACTTGCAATGGACAGTACCAGGACTACTGCACTTGTAATGAACAGTACCAGGACAGCTGTACTTGCAATGGACAGTACCAGGACTACTGCACTTGTAATGGACAGTACCAGGACTGCTGTACTTGAAATGGACAGTACCAGGACTGCTGCTGCACTTGTAACGGACAGTACCAGGAAAGCTGTACTTGCAATGGACAGTACCAGGACCACAACACTTGTAATGGACAGTACCAGGACTACTGCACTCCTAATGGACAGTACCGGGACTGCTGTACTTGTAACGGACAGTACCAGGGCTGCTGCTCTTATAATGGACAGTACCAGGACTGCAGTACTTATAAAGGACAGTACCAGGACTGCTCTACTTGTAATGGTTAGTACCAGGGCTGCAGTATTAGCAATGGAAAGAACCAGGACTGCTCTACATGTAAAGGATAGTACAAGGACTGCTGTACTTGTAATGGACAGTACCATCATCGGCAAGGAGGTCTACCGTACTTGTAATAGACAGTACTGGCATCTACAAGGAGGACTGATGTACTTGTAATGGACAGTACACTCATTTGCGAGGAGGACTGCTGTACTTGTAATGGACAGTACACTCATTTGCAAGGAGGACTGCTGTACTTGTAATGGACAGTACCGTAATCTGCAAGGAGGACTGCTGTACTTGTAATGGACAGTACACTCATTTGCGAGGAGGTCTGCTGAACTTGTAATGGACAGTACAGTCATTTGCGAGGAGGACTGCTGTACTTGTAATGGACAGTACCGGCATCTGCAAGAAGGACTATTGTTCCTTGTAATGGACAGTACACTCATCTGCAAGAAGGACTACTGTTCCTTGTAATGGACAGTACCGGTATCTGTGAGGAGGACCGCTGTACTTGTAATGGACAGTACCCGCATCTGCGAGGAGGACTCATGCACTTGTAATGGACAGTACCGGCATCTGCGAGGAGGACTGATTTACTTGTAAAAGACAGTACTGGCATATGCGAGTAGCACTGCTTTACTTGTAATAGACAGTACTGGCATCTGGGAGGAGGACTGCTGTATGTGTAATGGACAGTACCGGCATCTGCAAGGAGGACTGCTGTACTTGTAATGGACAGTACACTCATTTGCAAGGAGGACTGCTGTACTTGTAATGGACAGTACTGGTATCTGTGAGGAGGACTGCTGTACTTGTAATGGACAGTACCAGCATCTGCGAGGAGGACTTCTTTACTTGTAATAGAAAGTACATGCATCTGCGAGCAGGACTGCTGTACTTGTAATAGAAAGTACATTCATCTGTGAGCAGGACTGCTGTACTTGTAATGGATAGTACATGCATCTTCGACCAGAACTGCTGTACTTGTAATGGACCATACACACATCTGCTAAGAGGGCTGCTGTACTTGTAATGGACAGTACACGCATCTTCGAAGAGGACTGCTGTACTTGTAATGGACCCTACACACATCTGCAAGGAGGGCTGCTGTACTTGTAGTGGACAGTACACACATCTGCAAGGAGGACTCATGCACTTGTAATGGACAGTACCGGCATCTGCGAGGAGGACTGATTTACTTGTAAAAGACAGTACTGGCATATGCGAGTAGCACTGCTTTACTTGTAATAGACAGTACTGGCATCTGCGAGGAGGACTGCTGTATGTGTAATGGACAGTACCGGCATCTGCAAGGAGGACTGCTGTACTTGTAATGGACAGTACCAGCATCTGCGAGGAGGACTGATTTACTTGTAAAAGACAGTACTGGCATATTTGAGGAGGACTGCTTTACTTGTAATAGACAGTACTGGCATCTGCTGTACGTGTAATGGACAGTACTGGAATCTGGAAGGAGGACTACTGTACTTGTAATGGACAGTACACACATCTGCGAGGTGGTATGCTGTACTTGTAATGGGCAGTAATTGCATCTGCGAGCATGAATGCTGTACTTGTAATTAACAGTATAAGCATCTGCGAGGAGGACTGGTGTACGTGTAATAGACAGTACATGCATCTGCAAGGATGACTTCTGTACTTGTAATAGACAGTGCACGCATCTGCAAAGAGGATTGCTGTTCTTGTATTGGAAAGAACTCGCATCTGAGAGGAGGACTACTATACTTGTAATAGACAGTGAAGAAATATGCAATTAGGACTGCTGTACTTGGATTGGACAGTACACACATCTGCAAGGAGGACTGCTGTACTTGTAATGGACAGTACACACATCTGGAGCGAGGACTGCTGTACTTGTAATAGACAGTACACGCCTCTGCGAGGAGCACTGCTGTACTTGTAATGGACAGGACACACATCTGCAAGGAGGACTGCTGTACTTGTAATGGACAGTACACTCATTTGCGAGGAGGACTGCTGTACTTGTAATGGACAGTACCGGCATCTGCAAGGAGGACTGCTGTACTTATAATGGACAGTACACTCATTTGCGAGGAGGACTGCTGTACTTGTAATGTACAGTACCAGAATCTGCAAAAAGGACTACTGTTCCTTGTAATGGACAGTACTGGTATCTGTGAGGAGGACTGCTGTACTTGTAATTGACAGTACCAGCATCTGCGAGGAGGACTGTTGCACTTGTAATGGACAGTACCGGCATCTGCGAGGAGGACTGATTTACTTGTAAAAGACAGTACTGGCATCTGCGAGGAGGACTGTTGCACTTGTAATGGACAGTACCGGCATCTGCGAGGAGGACTGCTTTACTTGTAATAGACAGTACTGGCATCTGCGAGGAGGACTGCTGTACGTGTAATGGACAGTACTGGAATCTGGAAGGAGGACCTCTGTACTTGTAATGGACAGTACACACATCTGCGAGGTGGTATGCTGTACCTGTAATGGGCAGTAATTGCATCTGCGAGCATGAATGCTGTACTTGTAATCAACAGTACAAGCATCTGCGAGGAGGACTGGTGTACGTGTAATAGACAGTACACGCATCTGCAAGGAGGACTTCTGTACTTGTAATAGACAGTACACGCATCTGCACAGAGGATTGCTGTTCTTGTATTGGAAAGAACACGCATCTGAGAGGAGGACTACTATACGTGTAATAGACAGTGAAGAAATATGCAATTAGGACTGCTGTACTTGGAGTGGACAGTACACACATCTGCAAGGAGAACTGCTGTACTTGTAATGGACAGTACACACATCTGCAGCGAGGACTGCTGTACTTGTAATAGACAGTACACGCCTCTGCGAGGAGCACTGCTGTACTTGTAATGGACAGGACACACATCTGCAAGGAGGACTGCTGTACTTGAAATGGACAGTACACTCATTTGCGAGGAGGACTTCTGTACTTGTAATGGACAGTACCGGCATCTGCAAGGAGGACTGCTGTACTTGTAATGGACAGTACACTCATTTGCGAGGAGGACTGCTGTACTTGTAATGGACAGTACACACATCTGCAGCGAGGACTGCTGTACTTGTAATAGACAGTACACACCTCTGCAAGGAGCACTGCGGTACTTGTAATGGACAGGACACACATCTGCAAGGAGGTCTGCTGTACTTGTAATGGACAGTACACTCATTTGCAAGGAGGACTGCTGTACTTGTAATGTACAGTACCAGAATCTGCAAGAAGGACTACTGTTCCTTGTAATGGACAGTACACACATCTGCAAGAAGGACTACTGTTCCTTGTAATGGACAGTACCGGTATCTCTGAGGAGGACTGCTGAACTTGTAATGGACAGTACCGGCATCTGCGAGGAGGACTGATTTACTTGTAAAAGACAGTACTGGGATATGTGAGGAGGACTGCTTTACTTGTAATAGACAGTACACACATCTGCGGGGAGGTATGCTGTACTTGTAATGGGCAGTAATTGCATCTGCGAGCATGAATGCTGTACTTGTAATCAACAGTACAAGCATCTGCGAGGAGGACTGGTGTACGTGTAATAGACAGTAAATGCATCTGCAAGGAGGATTGCTGTTTTTGTATTGGAAAGAGCACCCATCTGAGAGGAGGACTACTATACTCGTAATAGACAGTGAAGCAATATGTGATTAGGACTGCTGTACTTGGAGTGGACAGTACACGCATCTGTGAAGAGGACTTCTGTACTTGTAATAGAAAGTAGATGCATCTGCGAGCAGGGCTGCTGTACTTGTAATAGAAAGTACATGCATCTGCGAGCAGGACTGCTGTACTTGTAATGGATAGTACCCACATCTGTGAGGGGGACTGCTGTACTTGTAATGGACAGTAGACGCATCTTCGACGAGAACTGCTGTACTTGTAATGGACCGTACACACATCTGCTAAGAGAGCTGCTGTACTTGTACTGGACAGTACACGCATCTTCGACGAGGACTGCTGTACTTGTAATGGACCGTACACACATCTGCAAGGAGGGCTGCTGTACTTGTAGTGGACAGTACACCCATCTGCAAGGAGGACTGCTGCACTTTTAATGGACAGTACTGGCATCTGCGAGGAGGACTGCTGTACGTGTAATGGACAGTACACTCATTTGCGAGGAGGACTGCTGTTCTTGTAAAGGACAGTACACTCATTTGCGAGGAGGACTGCTGTACTTGTAATGTACAGTACCAGAATCTGCAAGAAGGACTACTGTTCCTTGTAATGGACAGTACACTCATCTGCAAGAATGACTACTGTTCCTTGTAATGGACAGTACTGGTATCTGTGAGGAGGACTGCTGTACTTGTAATGGACCATACCAGCATCTGCGAGGAGAACTGCTGTACTTGTAATGGACAGTACCGGCATCTGCGAGGAGGACTGATTTACTTGTAAAAGACAATACTGGCATATGCGAGGAGGACTGCTTTACTTGTAATAGACAGTATTGGCATCTGCGAGGAGGACTGCTGTACGTGTAATGGAAAGTACTGGAATCTGGAAGGAGGACTACTGTACTTGTAATGGACAGTACACACATCTGCGAGGTGGTATGCTGTACTTGTAATGTACAGTACCAGAATCTGCAAGAAGGACTACTGTTCCTTGTAATGGACAGTACACTCATCTGCAAGAAGGACTACTGTTCCTTGTAATGGACAGTACTGGTATCTGTGAGGAGGACTGCTGTACTTGTAATGTACAGTGCCAGAATCTGCAAGAAGGACTACTGTTCCTTGTAATGGACAGTACACTCATCTGCAAGAAGGACTACTGTTCCTTGTAATGGACAGTACCGGCATCTGCGAGGAGGACTGATTTACTTGTAAAAGACAATACTGTCATATGCGAGGAGGACTGCTTTACTTGTAATAGACAGTATTGGCATCTGCGAGGAGGACTGCTGTACGTGTAATGGAAAGTACTGGAATCTGGAAGGAGGACTTCTGTACTTGTAATGGACAGTACACACATCTGCGAGGTGGTATGCTGTACTTGTAATGGGCAGTAATTGCATCTGCGAGCATAAATGCTGTACTTGTAATCAACAGTACAAGCATCTGCGAGGAGGACTGGTGTACGTGTAATAGACAGTACACGCATCTGCGAGGAGGACTTTTGTACTTGTAATAGACAGAACACGCATCTGCAAAGAGGATTGCTGTTCTTGTATTGGAAAGAACACGCATCTGAGAGGAGGACTACTATACTTGTAATAGACAGTGAAGAAATATGCAATTTGGACTGCTGTACTTGGAGTGGACAGTACACGCATCTGCGAAGAGGATTTCTGTATTTGTAATAGAAAGTACATGCATCTGCGAGCAGGACTGCTGTACTTGTAATGGACAGTACCCACATTTGTGAGGAGGACTGCTGTACTTGTAATGGACAGTACACGGCATCTTCGACGAGAACTGCTGTACTTGTAATGGACCGTACACACATCTGCTAAGAGGGCTGCTGTACTTGTAATGGACAGTCCACGCATCTTCAACGAGGACTGCTGTACTTGTAATGGACCGTACACACATCTGCAAGGAGGGCTGCTGTACTTGTAGTGGACAGTACACGCATCTGCGAGGAGGACTGCTGTACTTGTAATGGACAGTACCGGCATCTGCGAGGAGGACTGCTGTACTTGTAATGGACCGTACACACATCTGCAAGGAGGGCTGCTGTACTTGTAGTGGACAGTACACGCATCTGCGAGGAGGACTGCTGTACTTGTAATGGAAAGTACCGTCATCTGCGAGGAGGAGTGCTGTACTTGTAATGGACAGTACACGCATCTGCGAGGAGAACTACTCTACTTGTAATGGACAGTACACGCCTCTGCGAGGAGGGCTGCTGTACTTGCAATGGACAGTACACACATCTGCAGCGAGGACTGCTTTACTCGTAATGTACAGTACCAGCATCTGCAAGAAGGACTACTGTTCCTTATAATGGACAGTACCGGTATCTGTGAGGAGGACTGCTGTGCTTGTAATGGTCAGTACCGGCATCTGCGAGGAGGACCGCTTTACTTGTAATGGACAGTACTGGCATCTGCGAGGAGGAATGCTTTACTTGTAATGGACAGTACTGGCATCTGCGAGGAGGACTGCTTTACTTGTAATGGACAGTACTGGCATCTGCAAGGAGGACTGCTTTATTTGTAATGGACAGTACCGGCATCTGCAAGGAGGACCGCTTTACTTGTAATGGACAGTACTGGCATCTGCGAGGAGGACTGCTTTACTTGTAATGGACAGTACTGGCATCTGCGAGGAGGACTGCTGTACTTGTAATGGACAGTACTGGCATCCGCGAGGAGGACTGCTGTACTTGTAATGGACAGTACTTGCATCTGCGAGGAGGACTGCTTTACTTGTAATGGACAGTACTGACATCTGCGAGGAGGACTGCTTTACTTGTAATTAATAGTACCAGTACCTGGCAGCAGGAACTTGAACTTTGTTGTACAAGTATTAGACACAAGTACAAGTAGTTTGGGCATGTTTTCTGGACTGCAATATTGTGTGTCAAGGAAAATACATGAATGGTGTGAGAAACTACAAGGTGAAAATGGGCCCTTGCTCTCAGATGCACAGATGTAAACAGCTCAGCGAGGGCACAGATGCAGTTCTTTGGATTGTTTTTCTCCTGATCTCATAACATTGATTTAGCTTTGAGCGCACACCAAAGGCTGCTGAAACAAAATACCATATCAAGAGACCTCACCACTGCCTATTGCTTTGGTAAAACATGTTTGCACCCAACGCTGCCTTCGGGGCCACCAAGGACCTGTGTTTGTGTGAATCACAGATCTTTTCTTCTCCAGCCCTTAAGGCTATAAAACACTTGGAGTTCCATTTCAGGCTGTGTCTGGGGAAAGAGGCGTCTGCATGAGACCAGGAGACAGTGAAAGAAAACAGGTTAACACTGTAAGTAAACATGTTTTTCTAAGTTCCCTTAAGCCTTTCTATTCCTGTAACATTCTAGAGGGAGAAGCACCCCTAGGTGGAAGCAGCTGCTCTGAGACTTGTGGGATCAACATGTTTGTAGTGTTTCTTCTCTGAGTAGTTCTGTACATTTCTGAAGAACAATATTTTTGTTATTGCTTCAGGATCAGTGGTACTTCAGCTGAGCCCCACATACCTTAAGGCTCCATTTAGTACACCACCCCCTATTCTCACCCCCACTGAACTTGTCTATAAGAGCAGCTCATGGGTTTGCATTCAGAGAGCTGCCCCCAGGACCACCCTTCAAGGTCACTCAGGAGTGGACCTCAGAAAGAGGAAGAGACGTCTTGGAGCAGAACATAGAGTTTGGAAGGAGCATACATTATCAATGTTTAAAAACACAACACAAAGAAGGGCTGGATGGAAGAACATCTTCAGTGTTTGAGAACAAATCATACAATACTGGAAGAAACTTAATCTTCAATGTTTGACAACAGAACCCACAAGATGGAAAGAGCCATTTCTGGGCTGTGATTTCTCAAGGTAAGCTGCTATTGGGGTTATCTAAATGTTTTGTCTTCATGGCTGCTCCTGTTAGGGGCAGGCTTGACAGTGTGCTGCTCAAGCACCTTCATTTTTAAACTCAACAATCTGTTCAGGGCTGGTAGTTGGTGGCCAGAGCCTAACAGGATGACCCTTCATACATTTAGTGCCCACTGACACGGGTATAGTTAAGCCAGTTAAATTGTGAGTTGTGTTTCTAGGACTGAAGCACTGGCAGGCTGTGAAGGGGCCTGTGGAAGGAGGGTGTGATGGCAGGCTGTGAGAGGAGACTGTGAGGGAAACGTGTCGTTGGAGGCAGCTGTGATGTGAGGGGAGGCTGTGAAAGGTGGCTGGGAGGGCAGGATGCAAGGCCAGGCTGTGGAAGTAAACAGTGAGGAACGTCGGTGGAAGAAGACTGTGTGGGCAGGCCTGGAGGCTATGAGGGGAGGTGGTGAAAGAAGGCTGGGTGGGCAGGCAGCGGCAGGATGTTGAGAGGGCAGGATGCAAGGCCATGCTGATGATGGAGGCAGTGAGGGAAGAAGTTGGGAGGAGGATTTTAGGGGAGGTTTGTGAGGAAAGGATGAAAATCCAGTCTGTGGAACGAAGCTGTGAGGGATGAAGGCTGTGTGGGCAGGCTATGAGGGGAGGTGGTGTATGGAAGCTGTGAGGGCAGGCTGTGGAAGGAGACTCCAAGGGCGGACTGTGAAGGGAGGCTGTGGGGGCAGGCTATGGAAGGAGGCTGTCAGGGCAGGTTGTGGGAGGAGATTGCAAGGACAGGTCAAGAGGCTGTGAGGACAGACTGTGAAAGGTGGCTGTGAGGGCAGGATGTTGCAGGGGTCTGTGAGGGCAGGCTGAGGAAGGAGGCTGGCTATGGCAGGAGACTGCAAGGAGAGACAATAGAAGGAGGCTATGAGGGAGGACATTGGGAGGAGGCTGTGAGGGAGGACACTGGAAGGAGGCTGTGAGGGGGGGCAATGAAAGGAGGCTGTGAGGGCAGGCCTGAAGGCTTTCAGGGCAGGCTGTGGGAGGAGGCTGTGAGGGCAGGCTGTGGAAGGAGGATGTGATGTTTGGCTGTGAAGCCTGTCTTTAGGAGTAGGCAGATGAGGGGGGCTGTGGCAGGTGGTTGTGAGGGAAGGTCTGGAGGTGACACACCTTCATTCTTGGGTCTGGCTCCAGCAGAGAGTGATCTAAAGTGGCCTCTTCCTTGAACGTCATCACTGAGTCATTGCCAGTGTGAAGAGTGCCAGGCCACAACAGTGTCAGTGTGGCATAGTGCCAGGGTGCCAGAGTAACGGTCTAGCAGAGTATCATGCCACCAAATTTCCAGCATGCCTGAGTACCATGCCACCAGAGTACCAGACCACCTGAGTACCTATACAACATGATGTTAGGGTACCAGAGTGCCAGAATAGAAGACCATCAGAATACCAGAATGACTGAGTACCAGAGTGTCAGGGTACCCGAGCACCAGAGTACCGGGCCACCACAGTGACAGGGTACCTGTGTACCAGGCCATGAGAGCCCCAGAGGGCCAGTGCTGCTGGAGTACAGGGTGCCAGAGTACCATTCTACCAGAGTACCAGGGCACCAGAGTGCCATACTACCCGGGCACCAGAGTACCAGGCCACCAGACCACCTGGGCTGCTGAAGTACAGGGTGCCAGAATACCAGGGTGCCAGAGTATCAAGATACCACAGATTAGAGAGTGAAGATAGAGGGACAACTTAGGAAGAACATAGGAAGTGTGCAGAGATAACATAGAGAAAAGAAAGGATCAAGAAACAGAGAACAGAAGAAGAACAAAGTGAGAACAGAAGGGAGGAGTGGGAGCATGCTGAGAGTGATGAGCAAGAATAGAGAAAAAAACAGAGAGAGAATGCAAGATAAACAGAGAAGAAATGAGACTCATGAAAGAACAGAAAGAGAACTATAAGAATGGAACAGGGTGGGAGTGAGAAGAACAGAGTGAAAACAGTGATAGAACACAGAGAGAACAGAGAGCTCCTAACACATGGTCATTACTGAAATATCTAATGACACTCCAAGATCTCTTACCTTTGGTCCCCAAGTACAGAATCCAAGATCTCTTACCTTTGGTGCCTGGGTACAGAATCCAAGATCTCTTACCTTCAGTGCCTGGGTACAGAATCCAATATCTCTTTCATTTGGTGCCTGGGTACAGAATCCAAGATCTCTTACCTTCAGTGCCTGGGTACAGAATCCAAGATCTCTTACCTTTGGTGCCTGGGTACAGAATCCAAGATCTCTTGCCTTTGGTGCTTGGGTACAAAATCCAAGATCTCTTACCTTTGGTGCCTGGGTACAGAATCCAAGATTTCTTACCTTTGGTGCCTGGGTACAGAATCCAAGATCTCTTACCTTCGGTGCTTGGGTACAGACTCCAAGATCTCTTTCCTTTTGTGCCTGGGTACAGAATCCAAGATCTCTTACCTTCAGTGCCTGGGTACAGAATCCAAGATCTCTTTCCTTCGGTTCCTGGGCACAGAATCCAAGATCTCTTACCTTCAGTGCCTGGGTACAGAATCCAATATCTCTTTCATTTGGTGCCTGGGTACAGAATCCAAGATCTCTTACCTTCAGTGCCTGGGTACAGAATCCAAGATCTCTTACCTTCAGTGCCTGGGTACAGAATCCAATATCTCTTTCATTTGGTGCCTGGGTACAGAATCCAAGATCTCTTACCTTCAGTGCCTGGGTACAGAATCCAAGATCTCTTACCTTTGGTGCCTGGGTACAGAATCCAAGATCTCTTACCTTCAGTGCCTGGGTACAGAATCCAATATCTCTTTCATTTGGTGCCTGGGTACAGAATCCAAGATCTCTTACCTTCAGTGCCTGGGTACAGAATCCAATATCTCTTACCTTCAGTGCCTGGGTACAGAATCCAATATCTCTTTCATTTGGTGCCTGGGTACAGAATCCAAGATCTCTTACCTTCAGTGCCTGGGTACAGAATCCAAGATCTCTTACCTTTGGTGCCTGGGTACAGAATCCAAGATCTCTTACCTTTGGTGCTTGGGTACAAAATCCAAGATTTCTTACCTTTGGTGCCTGGGTACAGAATCCAAGATCTCTTACCTTTGGTGCCTGGGTACAGAATCCAAGATTTCTTACCTTTGGTGCCTGGGTACAGAATCCAAGATCTCTTACCTTCGGTGCTTGGGTACAGACTCCAAGATCTCTTTCCTTTTGTGCCTGGGTACAGAATCCAAGATCTCTTACCTTCAGTGCCTGGGTACAGAATCCAAGATCTCTTTCCTTCGGTTCCTGGGCACAGAATCCAAGATCTCTTTCCTTTTGTGCCTGAGTATAGAATCCAAGATCTCTTACGTTTGGTGCTTAGGTACAGAATCCACAATCTCTTACCTTCGGTGCCTGGGTACAGAATCCAATATCTCTTTCCTTTGGTGCCTGGGTACAGAATCCAAGATCTCTTTTCATTGGTGCCTGGGTACAGAATCCAAGATCTCTTTCCTTTGGTGCCTGGGTACAGAATCCAAGATCTCTTTTCATTGGTGCCTGGGTACAGAATCCAAGATCTCTTTCCTTTGGTGCCTGGGTACAGAATCCAAGATCTCTTACTTTTGGTGCCTGGGTACAGAATCCAAGATCTCTTACTTTTGGTGCCTGGGTACAGAATCCAAGATCTCTTTCCTTTGGTGCCTGGGTACAGAATCCAAGATCTCTTACTTTTGGTGCCTGGGTACAGAATCCAAGATCTCTTACTTTTGGTGCCTGGGTACAGAATCCAATATCTCTTTCCTTTGGTGCCTTGGTATAGAATCCAAGATCTCTTACCTTCTGAGCCTGGGTAGAGTTGCTGTGATCTCCTACTTTCAAAGCCCAGGTAAAGACTCTGAGATCTCTTACCTTTGTAGCACAGTTACAGACTCTAAGATGTGTTATTTTTAGGGTACAGACACATAGGCTTCCTTGGTCAGAAATCTTACAGACTCTGAGTTCTCTTATGTTTGCTGTTCAGGTACATGGGTTTCTCTGATGAGGTGCATGGAAACAAGGTACCTCCATGACTTACAGGTTTGTATCAAAAACTCAGAGCTCTATTCTTTGTGATTTATAATTACATATTTTCCAAATCCTAGGACATCTCACTTAAGGTGACTTCTGCAAGAAATCTCATGTACTCCTTGACTACACCTGGACAACACTCTGAAGACTGCCAGCTGCAATGTGTGTCAATGAGCTACATTCAATACCCAGTGACACTTGTTCACATTTGCAGCTTTGGGACAGGCCGGAGTATGGAAGTGTGGACATAAAATGTGGGCTCCCAATGAGGTGGTTCAATTGGACCCTTGGTGACAGATCTGCATGTGGTGTCCCAAACGCCACCTCTTTCAGATACATCATGCTGATTTTCCTATTATTCTCAATGGTGCTTCAATGTGCTGCCGGAGATGTTTCCAAACACACACCCAGCTGTAGCCTCCGAACCAGGACGCAGCCAAGCATGTACAAGGCTGGAGACCTCATGATTGGGGCAGTCATGCAGCGTCATTTGCATAACCTCCAATACTGGACAGGTTTCAGTGAGTTGAAAGATCCATGGAGATGCCACTGGTGAGTAGCGAGAGGCGCTTCTTGTTACGCATGAACAGTCCGCCACAAGAGCTTACCCAAAAGTGTAGCTTGTGAATCAGGCCCAGAGAGTGTTCCAAGATGTGTCTGAGAAGTCTGTCAGTGTTGAGTGCTCATGTATAACTGTGGTTTTTGCATATTTTGCTTGTATGCAGCCTGTTCCAAACCTTCATGCTTGCACACTATAATGCTTGCACGCAGCTTGTTGTGCACTGGTGAGAGATGGCCAGTTTTGAGGTATTGAAAGTTAACCTGCCCAGGTGAGAGATGGGCACTTTTGGGGCAATGAAAGTTACCCCCTGCCCAAGGAGAGAGACGCCCACTTTTGAGGCATTGAAAGTTAAACCCACCCATGAGAGATGGCCACTTTTGAGGGATGGAAAGTTAGACCCTACCCCTGAGGCAAGTTAGGCTAATTTATAATAATAATCAAATGCACAATTGCAATCACAATAACGGGTTAAGGCGATGTCAGAAAGAAAGAGGGCCTTGCAGACTTTATGTTCACATTAATTCTTTTCATAAGATTTGAAAGCGAACCAGTTTAACAGCTCTGACTATTGTTATCAGAAGCCGGAATCATTACTAAGTTAATCTTTTGTCACCTTTTTAAAAAATTGTGGAAACTAAGCTGTACACCTTACATGTTTTTCACTGTTTGTTTGATGGTTCCATTTTACTTGGGGACACAAAAGCACTATTGTTTTTTCTTGGTCTGTGTGTATATCAATTAGAATTTTACAAATCTGATAAAAAGAATTAATGTTAACATAAAGTCAGCAAGTCCCTCTTTCTTTCTGACATCAACTTAACCCGTTTTTGCGATTGCGATTGTGCATTTGATTATTATTATGGATTAGCTTAACTTTCCGCTGGAACCGTTGTTTCTGTTACACATGACATACCCTGGTTCCCAATGAGTAGGGTGCCCCTTGTTCTTGTTTTCGTCACCCCAAAGGCAAGCAATGCCTACTTTTGTTCTTTTTTGTTAGGACGGAGAAACGACATATCTTGTTCTTATCCCATCTGTGTTCTGACCTAATGTCATTCAGATTCTTGCCTTTTCTGTTCTGCTTCTTACAACCAACTTCTCACTTGTGCTCAACACACTGTGCGGATGGGCATCCACGTCATCCCTCGAGGCCTTTTTTACATTCTGTTCATCTGCCCCCTTAATGTACTAAATGTGCTTTACACCATCAGTTCTTTCTATACTCCCTGCTGCCCTCCACACATCAGCTATTCACTCTACACAGACATCATCCACATTCACTTTCGACCTTCACCTGCACTCTCTCCTCTGGACGCACACCCTACATCTTGTACATTTGCTCTTCAAACACAAAGTTCACTCTCCACACACATTTGCTTTTGACATCATTTCCCACCCTGTGTATCTGCTCCTCAATGTAGCCATCTGCTGTAGATGCTCCACACGTACCTTCCATACTGTATATGCACGCCCTCTACTGATACTTTCTGCCATATCTACTTTCTACCAAGTACCTAAATGTAAATGTAAATCTAATTTTGTAAAGCGCAAACTACTCACCATTACAGGTCTCAAGGTGCTGGGGGCCGTCTTGGAAATTAAGTCAGCTATTGCCCAGAGTCACATGGCGCTGGGCTGAGCTGCCACCGAGCAGGGGATTGAACCGTGAACCCTGTGCTCCGAAGTCAGCTGCCCTGGCCGCTGCACCACACCTCTCCACCACCTATATCATCTCTCCACTATCTACAACTGCTATTCACCCTTGAAAGGCACTTCTCTGTACAGTTATATCCAAGGCCCACACCCACTCTCCGTAGCGAGGGCACCACAGGTGCTACATCCGCTTTCCTACAAGTCTGCAAGCCATTGAAGTAACAGGAGAGCAGACCCCTAGGGTCAGCCCTGACTCTGAGAGCAGACCCCTAGGGTCAGCCCTGACTCTGAGAGGTGACCCTAGGGTCAGCCATGACTGGGAAACGACCCTCGGGTCAACCCTGACTGGGAGCCGACCCTAGGGTCACCCTGACTGGGAGCCAACCCTAGGGTCAGCCCTGACTGGGAGCCGACCCTAGGGTCAGCCCTGACTGGGAGCTGACCCTAGGGTCAGCCCTGACTGGGAGCCGACCCTAGGGTCAGCCCTGACTCTGAGAGCAGACCCTAGGGTCAGCCCTGACTGGGAGCCGACCCTTGGGTCAGCCCTGACTGGGAGCTGACCCTAGGGTCAGCCCTGACTGGGAGCCGACCCTAGGGTCAGCCCTGACTCTGAGAGGAGACCCCTAGGGTCAGCCCTGACTCTGAGAGCCCTACAAAACTCAAGCCCTGGAAATATTTGGCACATAATACATGCAATAACCATCATGTGATAAAGGGTCTTCGAAATTCCAAGAAGTCCATTTAACACAGTGGAGCATTTCATCTTAGTACCTCAGATGATTTATTGCCACTGGAAAGTATTAATTAAAAGAGATTTCTAACATGCTTGAGAAACATGTCTGCCCCCCTCCCTGGTGAGAATGCTATTGGAGAACTAAGAGACACATCATGTGATCCCAATATGTGGCCTTTATTCTTATGCTAGATGGAGAGACATTAAAGGAACTATGGAGCAGAATTAAAGGCTACTAATGCAAAGACAAGACGTTTGTATAGGGTGTATGTTGTACTTCACATCACATGTGATAATGAACAAAACAGTGTCTCTGTGAAATAAAGTAGTTTCCTATGATCAAAAATTTGGTCATGCAGGGAAGCTGAGAATGATCACAGATTTTCAAGTTTTGCGCAGTGAAATGTAGCCACTAGTTGGGTGTCTTTTTTTGTCATCAAAGCTTAATATTTTGTCTTTAATTCTTGGAGGATGAGATTAGACAGGTTGGCATGCGGTTGTTAGGCCCTGTGCACAAATCCTTCCATTTAACATGCTCATGTTTAAAATTAACATCTTTTAAACACTGAATTTAAGAATACTTTTTTCTTGAGCACCAGCAGGTAACATACTCAGAAAATGATTCCCTACATGTACATGTCCTTGTAGGCACATTGTCATCTCTTAGAACATTCTGTACAAGGTCCTGTTACGCTGCTTAAACTGAGTTGTTGAATATTGTCCGTTAGGCGACAGCTCTCGGTGGGTTGAATAAACAAATGTGGCCTGACTAGAGCTCAGGCATTGAAGCATGCGCCCAGTTTAATGCATAAGCTGGACCCAGCCTGAGCTTAGGCAAGGGGTCATTTTGATGGATTGCCGTGGTCACGCAGTGCCTGAATTCTAGCCCAGATAAAATCCACCACTATCCTGAGAAGGACGGCGGCCTGTTCTACACCAAGACTTCTACACAAAGACTGGCTACCAGATGACCCATGCACTCAGGTAACTAGTTACTCCACTCTAAGGTATCTTGGCTGACCCCCACACCCTATGCCAATTAGGCTAGGCTGAGCTAGGTGGAGTACAAGCATATGTACTCACATGATCCAATACAAATATACAATGGCTGATTTTATCATTCTTCTTAAAATTCTTCCCATGCTGGTGACATTGTTTTACTTCATTGCATTAATCATTATAGTGCACATATGTCACACAAGAGTTTAATTGCCTCAATAAATATTTGAAATGCCAATTCATGTACTTCTTGTGTATTTCTTTGTGCATGCCTGAGATTCTAACACAAGGGTAAGATGCTTCCACAATTTCCTTGAGGGAATCAGGGTTGTTATGTTCTGATCTTGCAGACACCATCAGGTACCTGTCTAGGTTTAAGGGTCCGAAAGGTGCTTTGTGAGCTAGCCAGGAATCAGGCAACATATTCTGATCTTATATGTGGACGTAATACCCTTATTGTTTACGCTTATGTTGTCCAAATCCACAGTCTTACTTAATTAGTAAGAACCTTACAACATGGGAGAATCTACAATTAATTTTTTGCCAGTATTGCATAGCACAAACCTTGAAAAAATGTGTTAAACTTTTTCGCTGTCATTTAGTAGTACTCTCTCCACACTGTTCACCTGGTATCTGCCTTGTTTATTTATTTTCTATCATAGACCTTGCCGTCCATGTACTCCCATATTCACATATGCTTTCTATATGCACTCTCCATAACTGGTCTGCAACCTGCAAATTTATTTTCAAGGACATCCACTACCCAACTTGCATGTTTCTTCGCCACCTTGCATGTCTCTTCTCCACCTTGCATGTCTCCTTTCCACTGTGTATGTCTCTTTCACACCTTGCATGTCTCCTCCCCACCTTGCATGTCTCCTCCCCACCTTGCTTGTCTCCTCCCCACCTTACAAGCCTCTTCTCCACCTTGCATGTCTCCTCCCCACCTTGCATGTCTCTTCCCCACCTTGC